>NC_047115.1:79628432-79700932 GCF_902500255.1 Thalassophryne amazonica
CACAGCCTGTCCAGTGGATTTTTATTTAGCGCTGTTGTCGTGCGTTACCTGTGCTGCTCCACAGCCTGTCTAGTGGATTTTTATTTTGTTTTAGCACTGTTGTCGTGCGTTGCCTGTGCTGCTCCACAGCCTGTCCAGTGGATTTTTATTTTTATTTTATTTTATTTTTTAGCACTGTTGTTGTGCGTTACCTGTGCTGCTCCACAGCCTGTCCAGTGGATTTTTATTTTGTTTTAGCACTGTTGTTGTGCGTTACCTGTGCTGCTCCACAGCCTGTCTAGTGGATTTTATTTTGTTTTAGCACTGTTGTCGTGCGTTACCTGTGCTGCTCCACAGCCTGTCTAGTGGATTTTTATTTTGTTTTAGCACTGTTGTTGTGCGTTACCTGTGCTGCTCCACAGCCTGTCTAGTGGATTTTTATTTTGTTTTAGCACTGTTGTTGTGCGTTACCTGTGCTGCTCCACAGCCTGTCTAGTGGATTTCTATTTTGTTTTAGCACTGTTGTCGTGCATTACCTGTGCTGCTCCACAGCCTGTCTAGTGGATTTTTATTTTGTTTTAGCACTGTTGTCGTGCGTTGCCTGTGCTGCTCCACAGCCTGTCCAGTGGATTTTTATTTTTATTTTATTTTATTTTTTAGCACTGTTGTTGTGCGTTACCTGTGCTGCTCCACAGCCTGTCCAGTGGATTTTTATTTTATTTTAGCACTGTTGTCGTGCGTTACCTGTGCTGCTCCACAGCCTGTCTAGTGTCGGATTCCCTGTTTGGGAATCCGCTAGCTTAGCGTAGCTACTAGCTCTTAGCCGTTTTAGCATGGCGGCTTCTCCTGTCTCTCCCGTACTTTTCTGCTCTGGGTGTGAAATGTTTAGTTATTCCTCGGCCTCTTTTAGCAGTAACGGTACATGTAATAAGTGCAGCTTATTCGTAGCTTTGGAGGCCAGGCTGGGCGAATTGGAGGCTCGGCTCCGCACCGTGGAAAATTCTACAGCTAGCCAGGCCCCTGTAGTCGGTGCGGACCAAGGTAGCTTAGCCGCCGTTAGTTCCCCCCTGGCAGACCCCGTGCAGTCGGGAAGGCAGGCTGACTGGGTGACTGTGAGGAGGAAGCGTAGCCCTAAACAGAAGCCCCGTGTACACCGTCAACCCGTTCACATCTCTAACCGTTTTTCCCCACTCGACGATACACTCGCCGGGGATCAAACTCTGGTTATTGGCGACTCTGTTTTGAGAAATGTGAAGTTAGCGACACCAGCAACCATTGTCAATTGTCTTCCGGGGGCCAGAGCAGGCGACATCGAAGGACATTTGAAATTGCTGGCTAAGGCTAAGCGTAAATTTGGTAAGATTGTAATTCACGTCGGCAGTAATGACACTCGGTTACGCCAATCGGAGGTCACTAAAATTAACATTGAATCGGTGTGTAACTTTGCAAAAACAATGTCGGACTCTGTTGTTTTCTCTGGGCCCCTCCCCAATCAGACCGGGAGTGACATGTTTAGCCGCATGTTCTCCTTGAATTGCTGGCTGTCTGAGTGGTGTCCAAAAAATGAGGTGGGCTTCATTGATAATTGGCAAAGCTTCTGGGGAAAACCTGGTCTTGTTAGGAGAGACGGCATCCATCCCACTTTAGAGGGAGCAGCTCTCATTTCTAGAAATCTGGCCAATTTTTTGGGATCCTCCAAACTGTGACTGTCTAGCGTTGGGACCAGGAGGCAGAGCTGTGGTCTTATACACCTCTCTGCAGCTTCTCTCCCCCTGCCATCCCCCTATTACCCCATCCCCGTAGAGACGGTGCCTGCTCCCAGACCACCAATAACTAGCAAAAATCTATTTAAGCATAAAAATTCAAAAAGAAAAAATAATATAGCACCTTCAATTGCACCACAGACTAAAACAGTTAAATGTGGTCTATTAAACATTAGGTCTCTTTCTTCTAAGTCCCTGTTGGTAAATGATATAATAATTGATCAACGTATTGATTTATTCTGCCTAACAGAAACTTGGTTACAGCAGGATGAATATGTTAGTTTAAATGAGTCAACACCCCCGAGTCACACTAACTGTCAGAATGCTCGTAGCACGGGCCGGGGCGGAGGATTAGCAGCAATCTTCCATTCCAGCTTATTCATTAATCAAAAACCTAGACAGAGCTTTAATTCATTTGAAAGCTTGTATCTTAGTCTTGTCCATCCAAATTGGAAGTCCCAAAAACCAGTTTTATTTGTTATTATCTATCGTCCACCTGGTCGTTACTGTGAGTTTCTCTGTGAATTTTCAGACCTTTTGTCTGACTTAGTGCTTAGCTCAGATAAGATAATTATAGTGGGCGATTTTAACATCCACACAGATGCTGAGAATGACAGCCTCAACACTGCATTTAATCTATTATTAGACTCTATCGGCTTTGCTCAAAAAGTAAATGAGTCCACCCACCACTTTAATCATATTTTAGATCTTGTTCTGACTTATGGTATGGAAATAGAAGACTTAACAGTATTCCCTGAAAACTCCCTTTTGTCTGATCATTTTTTAATAACATTTACATTTACCCTGATGGACTACCCTGCAGTGGGGAATAAGTTTCATTACACTAGAAGTCTTTCAGAAAGCGCTGTAACTAGGTTTAAGGATATGATTCCTTCTTTATGTTCTCTAATGTCATATACCAACACAGAGCAGAGTAGCTACCTAAACTCTGTAAGGGAGTTAGAGTATCTTGTCAATAGTTTTACATCCTCATTGAAGACAACTTTGGATGCTGTAGCTCCTCTGAAAAAGAGAGCTTTAAATCAGAAGTGTCTGACTCCGTGGTATAACTCACAAACTCGTAGCTTAAAGCAGATAACCCGTAAGTTGGAGAGGAAATGGCGTCTCACTAATTTAGAAGATCTTCACTTAGCCTGGAAAAAGAGTTTGTTGCTCTATAAGAAAGCCCTTCGTGAAGCTAGGACATCTTTCTACTCATCACTAATTGAAGAAAATAAGAACAACCCCAGGTTTCTTTTCAGCACTGTAGCCAGGCTGACAAAGAGTCAGAGCTCTATTGAGCTGAGTATTCCATTAACTTTAACTAGTAATGACTTCATGACTTTCTTTGCTAACAAAATTTTGACTATTAGAGAAAAAATTACTCATAACCATCCCAAAGATGTATCGTTATCTTTGGCTGCTTTCAGTGATGCCGGTATTTGGTTAGACTCTTTCTCTCCGATTGTTCTGTCTGAGTTATTTTCATTAGTTACTTCATCCAAACCATCAACATGCTTATTAGACCCCATTCCTGCCAGGCTGCTCAAGGAAGTCCTACCATTATTTAATGCTTCAATCTTAAATATGATCAATCTATCTTTGTTAGTTGGTTATGTACCACAGGCCTTTAAGGTGGCAGTAATTAAACCATTACTTAAAAAGCCATCACTTGACCCAGCTATCTTAGCTAATTATAGGCCAATCTCCAACCTTCCTTTTCTCTCAAAGATTCTTGAGAGGGTAGTTGTAAAACAGCTAACTGATCACCTGCAGAGGAATGGTCTATTTGAAGAGTTTCAGTCAGGTTTTAGAATTCATCATAGTACAGAAACAGCATTAGTGAAGGTTACAAATGATCTTCTTATGGCTTCGGACAGTGGACTTATCTCTGTGCTTGTTCTGTTGGACCTCAGTGCTGCTTTTGATACTGTTGACCATAAAATTTTATTACAGAGATTAGAGCATGTCATAGGTATTAAAGGCATTGCGCTGCGGTGGTTTGAATCATATTTGTCTAATAGATTACAGTTTGTTCATGTAAATGGGGAATCTTCTTCACAGACTAAAGTTAATTATGGAGTTCCACAAGGTTCTGTGCTAGGACCAATTTTATTCACTTTATACATGCTTCCCTTGGGCAGTATTATTAGACGGTATTGCTTAAATTTTCATTGTTACGCAGATGATACCCAGCTTTATCTATCCATGAAGCCAGAGGATACGCACCAATTAGCTAAACTGCAGGATTGTCTTACAGACATAAAGACATGGATGACCTCTAATTTCCTGCTTTTAAACTCAGATAAAACTGAAGTTATTGTACTTGGCCCCACAAATCTTAGAAGCATGGTGTCTAACCAGATCGTTACTCTGGATGGCATTTCCCTGATCTCTAGTAATACTGTGAGAAATCTTGGAGTTATTTTTGATCAGGATATGTCATTCAAAGCGCATATTAAACAAATATGTAGGACTGCCTTTTTGCATTTACGCAATATCTCTAAAATCAGAAAGGTCTTGTCTCAGAGTGATGCTGAAAAACTAATTCATGCATTTGTTTCCTCTAGGCTGGACTATTGTAATTCATTATTATCAGGTTGTCCTAAAGTTCCCTAAAAAGCCTTCAGTTGGTTCAGAATGCTGCAGCTAGAGTACTGACGGGGACTAGCAGGAGAGAGCATATCTCACCCGTGTTGGCCTCCCTTCATTGGCTTCCTGTTAATGCTAGAATAGAATTTAAAATTCTTCTTCTTACTTATAAGGTTTTGAATAATCAGGTCCCATCTTATCTTAGGGACCTCATAGTACCATATTACCCCATTAGAGCGCTTCGCTCTCAGACTGCGGGCTTACTTGTAGTTCCTAGGGTTTGTAAGAGTAGAATGGGAGGCAGAGCCTTCAGCTTTCAGGCTCCTCTCCTGTGGAACCAGCTCCCAATTCAGATCAGGGAGACAGATACCCTCTCTACTTTTAAGATTAGGCTTAAAACTTTCCTTTTCGCTAAGGCTTATAGTTAGGGCTGGATCGGGTGACCCTGGACCATCCCTTGGTTATGTTGCTTTAGACGTAGACTGTGTTTCATAATTATTGTATGGCCTTGCCTTGCAATGTGGAGCGCCTTGGGGCAACTGTTTGTTGTGATTTGGCGCTATACAAGAAAAAAGTTGACTGATTGATTGATAGGAGCATACATTACAGCTGTCCACACCTTGTCCCTTCATAGGTCGATACGTTGTACTAAAACGTGCCATTTTTTTCTGCTGGATTATTCAATGAAAACAGGACAGTGCCACATGGGATATGCTCCGCTAACACTTAAAAAGCCGCCCGGTGCAAACGACGCACTGTGATACTTGCCTATGCAGGCAGCGCGATGCAAATGACCTGGAACAGAAAGCACCGCTCTCAGGCAACAGCCTTCTCAGTGGGAAAATAAGATGGTGCACTTACCCACAAAAGAAGCATCGACACCTCTCATCCTCATCCACTGTCTCTCGTTCTCCAGCACAATCATCCAACAACCTTTGTAGTGCACATAAAAGATAACTGTGTAATGTTGGGCATTTACTGGCTCTGTTTCTGTCACCATTTCAAACCTCTTCATTTCCACATCTGTTTGGAACACAATGTGCAGGTGCAAACACACACACACACACATAAAGAAAATAAACTCAAGCAAACCCATATGTCTTCAAACTCTGCACGGCCGTGTTGTGATGTTCATTGTTGTTGGGTCCAATAAAATGCTTGACCAGTGCTGTTGTGTTCATAAAATGTGACAGAATTTAGCCCCCTGAGACGGACGCGTGAGAACGAGCGTATGAGCGACGCTCCTGAATGAATGCAGTCATCCGTGTAATGAATAAATACAAGAAGAATGCATTATGTTGTGCATCAAACAGAAAACAGCTGGCAGCAGGGACAACAATAAAAGGCAATAATGGAAGCAATAAGGGGATGAAAAGTGATAGTATTATATCAATGAAAACTGTAGAGCTAGACTAGGAATGAGAATGTAAACCATTACCACTACAGCCCAGGATACCACAGTATGTCTGATCTCTTTCTAAATCGCTTTACACTCATCCATTTGTTTCCCACATTCCCACTGCAATGCAGTTTTCCTCTATTTCTGATTGAAGATTGCTCAGTGAGATGCTCTGAGCCAGGCCATTTTGACATGTGACATTTGTGCGATCAGTGCCATTTCAAAGCCAAGGGGATGCTCCATCACCTCCATCAACAGGTTGCATTTGCATTAAGTTAGTGCTATTTCCAGGGTAAAGGCAAAGTCTGTTGAGAGTACGTTCCCAAGAGGCCTTGAAGCCAAGTACTAATCAGGACCTACTCCGCTTCACCTGTGCACACAGGGCAAAACGGCTCCACCTGACAGTCATATGACCCATGCTATGGGTCATATGACTTAACAGCATGCACAAGCATTTTATATAATGAGCTGCTTTGGGAAAAGGGTGTTATAAAAAAGATATTTGAAGAGATGCTCGTAGAAAATCTTCTTCACCGCAGTGATCAATCAGGATGGCCCTGGACCACCTCTTTTATAACCCTGCTCTTAACTATGGGAAGAGACTGAACCCTTTCAAACATGCACATAGAAACAAAGCAGTACTAAATGGTATGGAAATGTTCTTTGACTACCTCTTTGTCACTTTCTCAGAATTGCCCATGACACCTGAATCCTGACTCTGCCATGAATTTCCCAGTCAGACATAGTGTGAAGCTCTGTCTTCATATTGGAGCAATCATCTTCTCCTTGAATCTTCTGGACAGAATTCTTGCAAGTGTGACAGATCAAGATCACTAGAAAATCATTCAATACCACAGAAACCATTCAACATCCCAGTAGTACTGTAAGTGATCCAAAGAGAAGATACATAGAACCGTAGTGGAGAGCAAATGGCTTTCTTATATTTTGTTAGAATTGTGAAATATTCCAAAAACCTAAAAAAAAATCCATTTATTTTGATTAAACTATGAGCATTGTAATAAACAGTGCAAGTGCCTTTATGTCCTCTTGTTGCTTGTATCTCTTCAGTTATTGCCGTGTTTGACTTATGCCAGCTATAGCAGTGAGCAAAGAGGACAATTGGACTCCTCATATAACCCAGTCCTCAAAAGAAATAGGTGTTCACAGTCTTCACTCACAGCAACCCACCCTGACAATCCCCTCAACACACATCCTAGGAGCTGTAGCCACACCCATCTACCACTCTGGTTGTACAATGACTTTAACCCTCTGGGGGCGACACCGTCGTATACGGCCATCTTTGTACTCCTCATAGAAACTGTGTGATGACGTGTGCAATGTGAGTGTCCAATCGGAACTGGTTCACCGTCACATGGTTTTCCAAAATCCAATCGTAGGGCAGATTTACCTCACGTGAAAAGCCAAAGATCGTTTTCAGGAGTGATATGTTACTAGTTGGCCCGTTTGAATAGCCCCCTGGGTGCTCCAATGAGTACATACTATTAATACATACTCAGTGCGCCCTGCGCCATTACGCACAGCGATCAGTGAAAGCAGAAGCACCACTGAACTATACACTACGTGGAATGGGCCCGATCGATCACTGTACCTTGATTGGCCGCAGAGGCGTGAAGCCGGCGGAAGTACAGAAAACGCCATCTTGTGTCCCCCAGAAGTTTGAACGCCGAAAAAAAAAGACTCTCGTCGCACACGCACAATTTAGATTAATAATCGTCGATTTAGCTTTGCTTGATTTGATTTAGCTTTGTTTGCACCGCAAAATGCCGTCTTGCGCTGCAATTAATTGCACGAATCGTGATACTCATGAAAATTGTGGGAGACTTTCAGGATTTTCAGTTTTGCTTTATTATTATGAGTTTTCCATGAAATTGACAGGCCAGATTCAGTAATATACATTATTCAGTAATATACATATAATACATATATTATACAGTAAACCATATAACACAATATATATAATAATATAATAATATATATAATATGATATAATAATAATACATATATTATATAATAATAATACAGTAATACATGTAATATACATTTTGAAATTTTCAGCCTCTAACTTGTTCTGGCTTCTTTGAAAATGTCAACTTCTATAGAGCATTATCAAAAAATATTACTATACTATTTTTTTTTTCATTTTGGATCCAAATAAGATGCTGCTCCATCTGATGATGAAAGTGAGTACACGCTCTGTACATACATAAAAAGGTATTTTTCAAAATGTGTTCATCAGATGCTGTAAAGTTTTGAAATGTAAACAACTCATTTAAAATTGGGCCATTGCTCTAGTTGTATTTTGTTGTATTTTGTTGTTTCAGACACTAAAGCTGTCACATAGTAAATTTTCAATTTGATTGAGTGTACATTGAAATGTGTGAATGGATGACTGCTTTACATCATCTGTGACTGTGATTTGTTGCAATGTTCCTACTTCTGCAAAACTAAAATACATTCTAATATTTACTTTAACTGATTGACCAATTACTTGTGTGCCTTTCTGCATGTGTGCATGACATTAAAAAGTATTTGAGCATTTGACTGTGGTTGATGTGCACCTTTTGGGGTTTTGAGTGTGTGTGTGTGTGTGTGTGTGTGTGTGTGTGTGTGTGTGTGTGTGTGTGTGTGTGTGTGTGTGTGTGTGTGTGTGTGTGTGTGTGTGTGTGTGTGTGTGTGTGTCAAATGAACATTATGTGTGTGTGGGGGGGAGGGGGGTTGTGCGTGTTCACAAGCGTATAATATGATAGAAAGTATTAAAATAGTGTTGCATTGCAAGAGCTTATAATGTCCATAGATTTAACAAGTTTTTGTTTCTATTTACTTTAGTAATCTATCAAAAACTACACTGCATGCACAAGTCTTATAAATGGCCTTAACAGAGCTTAATAATATTACATAACAACTCGACGAAGGGCTTCATTCTGCAGAAATTGGTGAGTTTGACCCTATACTATCGACCTGATTCCACTGTGCCGCGTTTGCGCCTTTTGGGAGACGCAAGATGGCCGCCAATGTAGCGGCTTGGCTTCACTCGCTCAGCCGTGACGGCCATTCCATGTAGTGTATAGTTCAGTGAGGAGCACACGGAGAGCCTCTGATGACAATCTCACGTGCTCAAACAAAGAGTGTGTAACTATCAGGATTGCTCCACTAGTTTGCATGTGAATGTTACTGGATAACTCTGTTGCTTTCTCTGCGTAAAGCACTGTTTACCATATCAATGGACAACAAAACACATAGACCATTTTGTATATATTGTTCAAAATGTGCATTTGTGTTTATTGTTTGAACCTTTCTGTTGTACAGTCATTCACACAAGACCTCAAATTACCTTTATAAAGTGTCAAAACAGTTGTTTATTATAGTTTGCTGTGTTTTGAATAAATGTGTGTGGAAAATTATTTTTCGCTTTATTTTTTCTTTGCCTATTTTTGATTGTAAACCTTTATTACACTTATAAAACACAACAAAAACATATATATTCTGAAAGCACAGGTTGTCCTGAAAAAAGAGACATAAAACTTGATTGCGGGATGCAGGGAGAGCTGTTAACAGCAATAATAAATCATTTATGCCAGGCGAGTGAACTGTACAAAAAATGCCCTCGGACCCCAGAGGGTTAAACAGTCATTATTGTCATTCCACAAGTGACAATTGTAAGGGTCGCTTCACACATAGTACAAATAAGTACAAATCAGGGCGAATCACACCAGAACAGCACGTATGAGCGAAGCACAAAAACATCGACCTGATGGGTAGGCGTGGACGACATCATCACAGTGAGAACACAGTGTGAGCAGCTGGAGCATGTGTAACCACATTGCACAGCTGCTGTGAAAAAAAAGGAAAAATACGTCACCCACGGGATTCAAACCTGCAATTTTCAAAAGCTCTGATTGCCAGCCAGAAACTTTACCACTGCGCTACCAACGCTGGCCTGTAAATGGTCCGGAAAGCTGCCTGAAATCAACAAGGACATGGATGAGGTGTGCTGTGTGCGGCTGCTGCAGCCAGGCGCAAAGGTGAAAGATATGTCTTTGAGTGTTGTATGGATTTGGAGACAGATCATGTGGTGGACACACAGTCAAACAAGCATGGACCTATTTCAGTGTCAAGTTCCTGGTAAAACAATGTAGTTTAATTTTACTGGCGGTGCAGAGAGCTTGCTCACGTGCATTGGGAGGAGGAGGGTACAAAAGGAAAAAAAGAGATGAACAGCTCCAGTGCAATATCAATACATCCTACAGAGGGTGGATATGTACAGTTCATATGGTGCATTCAGATATCACAAAGCACTGAGGATTCCACCGACGTCCACATATAAATCCGCATAAGGCCTGTCCCTTCCAAATAAATTACTCAGTGAGGGATTCATCAAACAATCATACTGCACACATAACAGCCTGTCATGCCGATGTAACAGCCCTGTCACACTGTGACAGCTGAGCAAAGGAAAAAAGTCACAAAGTTGGAAATCATCAAGAAAAGGTGGACGAATGATCCTGCACCTTCCCCAATCACCGAAAAGCCTGCGAATCAAGAGCACAAAAAGGAACAAAACAAAACCAAAACTAAACGAAAGAAAAACTAAGCAAATGTCAACCTTGACATTTTAAACAAAATCAAAAATGAAACATTCACAATGACGTTGTTGGGGAAAGTGTAGTGACACGGACCCACAACAGGGGGCGCAAATGAACGGTCAATAGATGAGCCAAAAGGTAACAATTTAATGTTGTGAATGTGCACAACGAATATACAGACAATCTCAGAATCTGATAGCAGTCAATACACAAAGGTGACATGTGGGCAGGCTCGAGGATAGAAGATGTCTGTCCTGAGAAGAGCCGGAACCACACGATTTCCGCCGCCACCGAACCTGGTGAATACTGGAGCCACCAAGTCCCGAATTCCCAGGTGATCACCGTCCCCGACTGTCGGATCTGGTACTGCTGGCGAGGAGCACAAACAGTGAGATGTGGGTGTGTGCACACCCAGTAACCAAAACAGTCAGAAGGTGGAAAGTCACCTCCACCCCTAATCACACACTCGTGCAGCTCCTGTTAACCACTTATCTGGTTGGGGTATGACGCAAAGCCGTCGCTGTTCACACCAAACGCCAATCCAGCAGATAAGGCTCACAACAGGAAAGCGGCTGCAAAAAGAGTTCAGACTATGACACAGTTTTCAGTACAGCAGAGAATTACCTTCACAGGTAGATGATATCTCGGCAGTGAGGTGGAGATGACATCTGGCTTTTATGGAGTGATGAAATGATGGGTGACAGCTGTCATGAGTTGATGTGTGACAGCTGTCACCCCCGGTTGTGTCCGTGGCGGCAGCGCCCTCTCGTGCCTGAAGCCCGCACTTCAGGCAGGGCGCCCTCTGGTGGTGGGCCAGCAGTACCTCCTCTTCTGGCGGCCCACACAACAGACGTGACCGACAACGGGTATGAGACCGAACGTAGCCAGCCCTGTGCTCATGTCCTTCGCAGCAATTGCAGAGGTCGGATTTTGTTGTCTGGTTGGACGACAGTCAGATGGAACGCTGACGTTACATGAACTACAGAAATGATGAGGAACTGTCAAGACAGACAGCAAAACAGAATACAGATGAATTGAGGTTGACGTCGGGATTTGTTCACATTTTTCAACAGTCTGAAAATTCTGACAAAGTGCCAGCTGCAGGACTGAAGCAGGATGCCGCCGAAAGTCAACATAAGTCCAGATTTATGGTTTTGTTTGTGCTTCGGTGTCCTTGGTTAGTGCCATGTGACCGGGGCTTAACCAGACATGTTTCAATGTTTTCATTTGCGTACAGAGCCGTGGACTATTCTATATGCACAAAGTAGGTGCCAAAGAGGGACAGTGTGGTATTCAAATGTGTCACATGCTTTCATGCTTGAAAAATGGTGGTGGGCAAAATACTGAAGGTTTATGGAAAGAATTAATTTACCCCACCATATAAAGCCTGCCCAAATAATTACAGAATAAGAGATTTATTAATCAAGCATACTGCATGCATTGATAAGATTTTCATGGAGGTAGAAGAGGAAATATTTTTCTTCTTTTGTTCACTGACTGATTCACATTAATGTGTTAGGCCAGACCTGCTTTTCACATAAATGTTGTTCAGTGAATTAAGGACTGTATTATCCAAGTAGTAATAATAATGTCACTTATGTTTGGTTGGTGCCCCTGTTTATGTTCACACTACACAGTAAATTCATCAGTGTTAAATTAACACTGCCAGAGTACATATGGTCCTACTCTGGTCAGAGTAGGACCATATGTTCACTGTCAGTGTTAATTTAACACTGGTGATTTTACTGTGTACATACAGCCACAGCCGAGTCAGCTCTCCACCACAGAAAAGTTCTTCTTGGAATTCTGTCAATTAAGAAGCCTATTATAAAACATCCCTTTACTCAGCAGCATGTGACCACCCATTCCACAGAAACCTGTACTCATCCAAATATTATCTTTTCTCCACTTGGTCTAGGGTGCAGTCCAGCTGGGATAATAATAATAAATTCTGGTGCCAAATCATTATGGCATTAGTTGGGAGATGTAAGCACATCTCCAAAGGGATTGACTGCAAAAAATGATCCCTGTAAGCTTTCTTCTGTATTGTTTCAAAAACTCATTGTCATTCAGGATTATTCTTCCTTTTCTCAACCACTTAAATGCTTAAAAGTCCCCCTCCCTGCTTTCTCTTTAGTTCCTCTGTGAGCTCAGATACTCTGCGTATATTGTTATTATCATTATTATTATAAATCTAGTCTTAACTTTAAAAGGAAAACTTAATCACTTTATGAGTCTTCAATATTTTTCAAATTTATTTAACAATTTGAGCAGCAGTGGCGGCCAAGCAGTTAGCGCAGTTGTTTCCGTAGCAGAAGCCAATCTTGCCCATTCTCCATGTAATGTGAAGTTGCATCTGGAAGGCATCCGATGTCAGACTCAACATGCAGATCCATTTCAACTATGCTGTGTGACTCCAAGTGTTAAAAGGGACAAGCTGAAGGAATTTACTATTTATTCATGAGGAGTAACTCTGCAGTAAGTCGCTTTATGACCCCAGATGTTGATGCAGGAACATAGTACTTTTTTCTTTTTTAAAATAATGCACATATGAGTATCTGTGTTACAGAGAAGACATCCTATATATGCCCTGAGGTCCATCATTGCCTATGGTTATCCTCATATAGCACAGTGTGAGGTGGGTGAGAGTCTATGACCAGGATGTCAATCAATTGCAGTATACTTCGCCAGCTAAGAACACAGAGAAGTAGTATGACTGGAAATCAAAGTCAGGTCAATATATTTGAAGTCCAACTCCACATCACACCGATCTACTTGTTCTGTCATAAATTTATTTAAATATGCATTTGATTTAAACTGTGGCAGAGATTCAAAAGTAATGACCATAAGTGGCAGATGTATGAACTCTTACAAGTGGTAGTTATTGTTTCTCTAGCTGTTACAGATTTTTGTTCTTTTTTGTGGAATTGCCACAGTCCCATGAGACCCCCACCTTCTCCCCAACTCTTTAAAGAGTTTTTGGTCAGAAGAGCCATTTTTGAATAGACTCTCCTGAGGTTTCTTTCACTTTTTCTTATCCCACATATGCTGGAGGGTTTCTTCTTTGATTTCCTTCTCTTCTTAGAGAGCTTTAGCGGGACTGGGAGCACCTGCTGTTGTGAGTCAGAGTTTCAAGACCAGGCAGGGGTGGTGGCCAAGCAGTTAAGTGCACTCCTTTCTTGTGCAGAAGATGACTGCTTCAAGGTCACCCTTCCCCATTTCATATGTAATGTAGAGTTGAATTAGGAAGGGCATCTGATTTAAAACCTGTGCCAAATCAACATGCAGAAGCCCAAAAGAAACAAGGGAGAGGTCTAAAGAACTTAGGCTGACATGTGAACCTGACAATGAACTCAAAATTTGAACACACAGAGTGACCATTAGGTTCTTGGTCACCTCCCTGACTAAGGCCGTTGTCCACCGATCGCTCATTTTAGACGGGCGGCTAGCTCTAGGAAGAATCCTGGTGGATCCAAAATTGTTCCATTAACTAACTGGGACCTTCAAAGCAGCAAAAATATTTCTGTTCCCTTCTCCAGATTTGTGCCTCGAGGCAATCCTGTCTTGGAGAGCTACAGACAATTCCTTTGACTTCATGCTTGGATTGTGCTCTGACATGCACTACAAACTGTGGGACCTTATATGTAGACAGATGTGTACCTTTCCAAATCATGTCCAATCAACTGAATTTATTCCAGGTGGACTCCTATTAATCTGTAGAAACATCTCAAGGACAATCAGTGGAAACAGGATGCACCTGAGCTCAATTTTGAGCTTCATAGCAAAGGCTGTGAGTATATATGTGCATATGATTTCTTGGTTTTATTTATTTATTTATTTACTAGCTGGGGTACCCGGCGTTGCCCAGGTTAACCTGTTTAAGATATAATCTACAAAATATTCCAAAGTTTATATTTTGTCATAATTGTAGATATCTTATAAGTATATACAGTAGTGTTCAGAACAATAGTAGTGCTATGTGACTAAAAAGATTAATCCAGGTTTTGAGTATATTTCTTATTGTTACATGGGAAACAAGGTACCAGTAGATTCAGTAGATTCTCACAAATCCAACAAGACCAAGCATTCATGATATGCACACTCTTAAGGCTATGAAACTGAGCTATTAGTAAAAAAATAAAGTAGAAAAGGGGGTGTTCATAATAATAGTAGTGTGGCATTCAGTCAGTGAGTTTGTCAGTTTTGTGGAACAAACAGGTGTGAATCAGGTGTCCCCTATTTAAGGATGAAGCCAGCACCTGTTGAACATGCTTTTCTCTTTGAAAGCCTGAGGAAAATGGGACGTTCAAGACATTGTTCAGAAGAACAGCGTAGTTTGATTAAAAAGTTGATTGGAGGGGGAAAACGTGTGCGCTGGTGCAAAAAATTATAGGCTGTTCATCTACAATGATCTCCAATGCTTTAAAATGGACAAAAAACAGACGCGTGGAAGAAAACGAAAAACAACCATCAAAATGGATAGAAGAATAACCAGAATGGCTGATGAGAGTAAAATTGTTCTTTTTGGGTCCAAGGGCTGCAGACAGTTTGAGAGACGACCCCCAAACTCTGAATTCAAGCCACAGTTCACAGTGAAGACAGTGAAGCATGGTGGTGCAAGCATCATGATATGGGCATGTTTCTTCTACTATGGTGTTGGGCCTATATATCGCATACCAGGTATCATGGATCAGTTTTGATATGTCAAAATACTTGAAAACTTGAAGAGGTCATGTTGCCTTATGCTGAAGAGGACATGCCCTTGAAATGGGTGTTTCAACAAGACAATGACCCCAAGCACACTAGTAAACAAGCAAAATCATGGTTCCAAACCAACAAAATTAATGCCTCGCAGATGTGAAGAAATCATGAAAAACTGTGATTATACAACTAAATACTAGTTTAGTGATTCACAGGATTGCTAAAAAGTAGTTTGAACATGATAGTTTTGAGTTTGTAATATCAACAGCAGATGCTACTATTATTGTGAACAACCCCTTTTCTACTTTTTTTTTTTTTTTTTTTTACTAATAGCCCAATTTCATAGCCTTAAGAGTGTGCATATCATGAATGCTTGGTCTTGTTGGATTTGTGAGAATCTACTGGTACCTTGTTTCCCAAGTAACAATAAGAAATATACTCAAAACCTGGACTAATCTTTTTACTCACATAGCACTACTATTATTCTACTGTATGTAGTCCGAATAGGCAAAGGTTTGAACCAAAAACCCAAAATAAGTGGAATCCCAAAACCAAGAGAGTAAACTGAATTTTGCTGCATGCAAGAAACAACAATGAAGTTCTTCACACTTTATATTGTAGATCAAGTATGCTCATAATCATTAATCAGAATTGATGTTATGACCTTTATAATTGTTGATACATTGCAAATCTAGTTTATAAGAATGCTACAAAAATAAAATGGCTTTTAAGCAAATGTTAATTTTGGAATGAGATGTTGAATATATATTTAAATGTAGCTTTTAATGACCAATAGTTCTGAAGAGCCTCTTGGTAGACAATGTTCCTTGTCCTTCTGTCAGGAAAGTGGATATACAGCTGATTGGGGTTACAAACTCTGGAGCATCTGACTAACTGTGGAAGATCGCAGGTTCTGCCATATTCAGGCCAGCCACATTATCAGCAAAAGTAGTGGTTTCTTTTTGCACACTTTGAGGCATTCCATCTTTAAATGGTGTAAATGTTGCCTTGCATATTTCTTAAAGTTATGCATTCATTGGTATATTTAGAGAACAAACAATCTTTTCAATTGTAAAAAAAGAGGTTTGACCACTAAAAACAGTTTGAGCCATGAAACATCAACATACCAAAACTATTAGATCAACCCCAAAGCTAGTGCACTATTATAATAGGACAGCAGGTTGTGAAGAGTTGATAAATAACAAAATTTAATTTATGATATTTACATCATAATGAGCAGCCTATATACAACGCGCCATTGGAGAACACAGGCTCTATGCCCGCTTACTGGCTGATTGAAAGGGTGCTGCCCCATCAGCAGTTAGAACTACATCACTTTTTCAAATGATCTGCAGAGTGCCATTGTGATACAGAAAACATGCGTTTGCCTGATACATTATGATCAACGCTAGCTAAGTGATACACATCATGTACACTCTACACCTTTATTTTTAGAAAATGTGCAAATGTTTAGAAATATATGTACAAATTGCAAGAAAAGACAAAGCTTGATATTTTATCCAGTAAACTTTTAAAGTTTAATTTACAGCCTGTGGTTGAAAGCTCTCTGCTCAGAGTGAAAACCTTCATTCCAAGAAGGAACAGGCTGTATTCTGATAAGTATTATATCATAGTGATTGTGTATAGGTTTTATCAAAATTCATGTGGATTGACCCCCCACCCCTTCTCAGACACCAATGCCTGGCATGGGGAGAACAATCAAAATTCATGTGGATTGACCCATCTACATCTCTGAGCTGGCACCTTATCTGCAGGTCTAAATCCTTGTTCCTGGGGACAGCATTATGACGAGTTTACCCTGTATTTATTTTGAAGTTGATAAACATAACACAGTATTGGCCATTAGGTAGAGAAAAATCTCAATTTGAGCGTGCATATTGCCATAATGATTAAACCAGATTTAAGGACTATTTTTACGTAGGATGGCATATCTACTCATTCACACATGGTGTCAAATATCATGGGTGTAATATTGGTAGAGGGGAGTATGGGGATAACAAAGCACATGGAAGAAAGTTACTTTGTATTGAATTGTATATTTATATTCTTACAATCAAAATGTTCAGTATATGATTAGTCAGTAAATGACAGAATACTCACATTTGTTTTTGCTATAAAGAGGTCTGAAAACACTAAAGTTTGTAGAGTTGTTCAAATCTTTTCAAGGAGAGTCAAACAGGTTTGTAGCACCCACGTGCAGCATGTGCAGAGAAAGGATGCATTCATATCAAGGGGGATATTTGAATCTGCTTGGTTATACAACCAAGCTGGCATGCACACCCATGCTATGTGTGGTAGCCAGCAGCCAGCAACAGATAGCCCAGGAGTCTGGGCTCTGTTTATAGCAGTAGGCAGGCTACCGAGCTCCTGCATATATGCATAGGGCCAGCGGCCAGCTATTAAAGCTGAGAGATTTGTGCTGGAGTACAACTGCCACTGAGGTACATATGGTTCAACTGTATGTATCAGATTATTGTTAATATTGTTGTCTTAATATTAATTTTTTGTTTGAAAATAGTACCAGGTTGTAGCCCATGTCATGGTGGTTCAGAATATGTAACTTTGGGGAGTTCACCTTTTGTAGTTTTAGAGCCTATTCCGGACAGACAGAAAGACAAAAATAGCCATTTATGTATATAGATTTTTTTTTTTTTTTTTAGTTTTTTCAATAAATTTGCAAACATCTCAAAAACCTTTTCCACACTGTCATTATGGGGTAGAATTTTAAGGGAAAAAAAAATGAATTTCATCCATTTTGGAATAAGGCTGTTAATACTTAACAAAATGTGGAAAAAGTGAAGTGCTGTGAATACTTTCCACACTGGTGCTGTAGAATCCTGGGGCCTCGTGTACAAAGTCTTGTGTGGATTTCCTACTGAAACATGGCATACATCAAAACCAAGAAACTGTGGTGAGCACAAAAAAAATCAGATGTATTGAAGTGTGCGTACACATGGATCCAAGCACATTGCTTTTGTACATCGCAATCAAAGTGGAATTGCTAGCATATGCAGAAGTACCAAACACCTCCCTGTCCATGCCCCCATCTGAATATGCAAATTTATTTAAGTAGTTTGGTTGTGTTATTTTCCTTAGCATATTGTGGTGTGTAGTGTGTTTTATGATTTCCGCCATTGTCTCTGTGTTGTTGTGTGTAAAAGTAAAGCACTTGTAAAGAGGCAACGTGCAAAAACAGCAAAAGCTGTGACTTGGTCAATGTTCTCCCATGCAGCTCACCGCAATGTAAAAAGGAAATGAAATGAGTGTATCCGTGTGTGTAAATGCTGAGGCAGAGAGGCGCACACACTATGATGTAAGAACATATTAGGAGCTCTCTAGTTTTGCCATCAAGAAAAATCATTAATAACAAACAACATATTTGAATGCACACATGCTCAAATGTTGCCACGCTGGTTATCGTTAGGAATAATTATACAAATAAACTATTTAACCACCAAGCAGCCATCCATCGCACGCTGTGCCAGCCCCTACCCTGTTCCCAAACCCAATGCATTTGCGCATCACATATGATTTGAACATTGATGGAATTTAAATTTTTCCTGTTAACAAAATCAAACTCATCATGTGATGACACCTTTACAGTAATTATATGTGCAGTTAATAGCTCTGATTCCATTAAGGAAACCGGCTCTTGCTACAAATTGTGCTTTAATGTTGGTATGTGATGTTCCTGGATGATATTCAGATTGCATTTCACAATGCTGGCATGGCTCGGCTCAGGGTTGACAGGCACACTCCTGACCGATTGGCCAGCTCCCACTGGAATGCCCCTGTTGCCACGAAGCGCAGTGTGGGACAACCCCTTGCTGTACTGCACTGTCGGCCAGCCGCGTTCTGAGTGCAACTCTAGTAACAGTGGCCTTGGTAATCGAAATTGGTTTATGATCCAATTATTGTCATTTGCCAGTAAATCCTTGCATTCATTGATTACATGTTCACGTCAGATTGCACCATTCGTAAGGTTCTCTAACAATGCTAATGCAGCAATTGTTAGTGCCATTTTACGCATCCCACCATATAATTGCAAACACGTGGGTGTGCTAATTGTTCACAAATGTGTCTCTGATGTTAACATCACTCTGATGACTTCAAGTTTTCACACTTTTAACAGTTCCCAGCATCACCTCTACATGTTGGCAGTGGAACAAGAGCTGTAGAAACGTGCGTACGCAGCCAGGATTTTAGCGTGATGCATCACACATTTCCATGGTCATTTCACTTTTGATATATCTGAGCGTTAGCACGGAGATAGACGTATGTCACTTGCGTACGCACACTTTGTACATCAGATTCCTGCTGTATTGCCCTGTCATCCAGTCGCTGGTATTCTGACCCTATGGTATTCTTTCCAATATCCTACTGACCTGCTATGATGCCTGAGAGGAGCTTCCATGTTGTAAAGAGGCAAGTACCTGACTGGTTATTCATGACTTCCCTCACTAGTTTCTTTCATGAATGTTCACTAAGTTTTTAAGAACTGCCTACTCCATGTAGAATTATCGCACAGTGCCAAAATGTTTGAAATGCCCATGTGTCTATCCACTGACTTGTCTAAAGAATACTGGCTGCAAAAGAGGTGATTTGTCTTGAAAGTACTCATGATATTTAGACTGTCCAATTATTTATCGGCTCTGAAAATGGAGAGACAGTATATAAAAATGGCTGTAATTCCTACATGGTTAATGGAATAATTGAACTGAAGTTATCAGTCTGCACTAAAAGCACATTGTGATTGCTCCATTTCAACTCTACTGTGGTTGGCGAAATTACAAAAATGGCATCATTGCCCAGTTACTTATGGACCTTAATGTACATTGCTTTGGCATTCTCAAGGTATGAAAAAGTCACATTATAAGTCCTTGGCTGGCTTACTGTATCCATTAAAACCATGCAATGTGTACATTAACCCTTAAGAAGCCTGCACTACAGACCATGACTAGGAAGGTGAAGGACTCGTAATTGACCATGACGAAAAGATGTACTCCTGTCATGTTATCGCTCCCATTCACATTAGTCAAGACTCATTTTCTGCTCTCCTTATCATTCCCTAGGGAGTGCACGGGGGGCCACATTGCATCAATAGCTATTTCCTAATTACAAGCTGCAGCAGCTCACACTGAGCATAAAATAAAAAAAAAATATAGTGCAATGCTAAAATACCCTCGGCTTTATGAGAATAATGTTATTTTCATTAATTATTAGATAGATAGATAGATAGATAGATAGATAGATAGATAAGAACTTTATTAATCCCGAAGGAAATTGCATTTGGCCTGCTGCTCATAAAACATCAATCATACAACAAATAAATAACTAAAATAGATGACAAAAATACAATAACATTACATTGAAAACAGTCAGTCAGTTGTAAAGTTATAAAAATTAAGATCCAATTGTCTTATTTACAGTATGTACATGTTCATTCAAGCCCCTCTATTTGGTCACATGATAATTTCACAAGGACATCAATGGATAAGCATTTTATCTTATTGTGTTATCCGTGTATCATTGATATATTTACCTCTGTATGTTTATATTGATGTTGCAGAACAACCTCAATCAATCAATCAATCATAAACAATATTTTATTTACCATTTAATGATGTCTGCAGGGGGGCATGCGGAAGTGCCTACACAAGCTTTTAAAAATGATCTTTGACAGTGTGAGATGCGCGTGCACGCTGATGTCCACAAGATGTGTAAATCACTCCAGAGGCGATATCAGACAACAAAAACAGGATTTTTAAGGTTTAGAAGTGTTTCTTTCTTGCTAGCTATTACATATGAGAAACATGTTATATTTACAAAGAAATGCAGCGGTTTCGGAGCGGATTCCACCATGCTGGATTAACAGCCAGAGAGAGAGAGACCAGCCAGTGACATCACAGTGCCTCTCTACTCTGATTGGTTGTTGCCATGTACTTACCAGAATCCCAACCCGCCACTCACCCCCCACTCAGAAAAAAAGCAGATTTGCATGTCATACTGTCAGCCATATGAGCATAATAGTAAACAGAATGTGACCTTTTGACCTTTTAAATTAGGTCAAGGTTAGCCATGTTTGAACTTGTCTGAGGTCTTTATCCAAAGAATGTTTGCTGTGAATTTGAAGACCCTGGCAATAACAGGACTGGACTTATGCTGAGCACAGACAGACGGATGGACGGACGAGAAGGCAGATTGAGCAGGCCTTCGCAATACCCGATGGCCATATTTTGGCCTTGAGTAATGACAAAAGTGCAGAGCATATCTGCAAAGATTCTGTTAATCACAACTGAGGTAGAAGCTTACATGATTTACAAGCAATATCTAAAAAATAACAAACTTTTTAAAAAATGTTATTCTTTTAATCTGCTCCAAAATGAGGTCGTTAACCCTCGGAGTTTTGTGTTTTGGGGTGATATACATTTGCTAATCGGCGCCTGGCAGCAGCACAAAGACTTAGGCATTCTGGGAGCTGCTGGCTGACAGCAGAGGTGGAAAAGCAGACAGCAAACGAGCCACAAACCAGATCACTTTCTGTGTCGCACGCATTGAGTAAAAAATAAGCTTTTAATGTGTTTGTCTAAACTGCCCAGCATTGTGCAAATGACTTGATGCATGGTTCAGTTCAATGCAGTGCCTGAAACCTGATGGAAAGGAACAGAGAGAGAGAGAGAGAGAGAGAATCGTCATTCCTACCAAAGTGTCTGTGCAGTTTAGAAACTGGCTGCTGTGTCAGTCGGGGAACAGCTGGTGTGTGTGTGAGTGTGTGTGTGTGTCTGTGTGTGTGTGAGAGAGAGAGAGAACATGCATGTTGACAATTTGTAGCAAATATCAAAGTATGTAAAAAAAAATGTTAAGCTGTGTGAACAGTTTTTTTTTAAGAACTGTGATTATGGAAGTGCAGCCAAGAAACATACTGGCTGTGTTGTGTGTTGATTTTCATTTCAGCAGCTGTGTTAAAAGATTACACAACCAGCATTATGTCCCTGTGTCCATTATGACAGGCCACAGCTACTGTATCACTCTGCAGAACACACCCCGTGCAGATATTTCATGCGTGACGCGAGGAGAACACAGGAACAACAGGTAGAAAATTGATCTGCAGAAAGTCAGTTTACACATCATAATGGCAATAATAAATAATTAAGACCTTTAACTGTAGGTTCTATGACTGGGGAAGTAGTCTCACACACACACACACACACACACATATACAGTATAATGTCATGCTTATTATATATATATATATATATATATATATATATATATATATATAAATCTCTATTGTGGCGGTGTGTACAGGCACAACTGCAAACCAAATTGTCATTGTCATTTTATTTATGGACATGGCTGTTGCGTAAAGCACCTTGGTAACAGAAGTCATATCTTCAAACTGGCAGTTCAACTCCTATCCCACAGAGATACCTGCTCTGCTCATCTAGAGACTGGGTACAACATCTTGCATCTTTACTGGGCATCCCACAAAGTCTCAGGATGATCGACAGAGCATCCCATGAACCGAATCAAATGCTTTCAAAACCCAATATAGCACAGAAAGAAGCCCTGCCAATATTCACATTAGCACCGAATGAGTACTTCCTGAGCTATGATGCCATAAGTGGTTGACTTCTTGAGTATGAAGTCTGATGGCTCTGGCCACTGAGCAGTATGCAGCTGACACTGAGTACTTCCAAGAAGGAGTTTGGTAAGTACTTTGCCTGCCACAGAAAATAAATTCCTCTGTGTATTGCAGTCCATGAGATAACTTTTTCCTGTCCAGAAAGGAACAACTACTCCTTTCTTCCAGTCTGTTAGGAGGATACCTACTGTATCTCTGAAATGGAAATAAAGACTGATTTCAATACCAGGATCAGATAATCTTAACAAGGCAGATATATTGCATAATATAACCCATCACATAACAGTAGATACAGTACAAATTAATGTTTAGTTGTGCAGGCACATGCCATTTTGCCAGCCTGCTGTCAAGCTAATAAGATGTTACCACCCAAAATCTGTGTCGAAACACACAGCGAAGTAGGTTTTCATGAATGACTGAAATTAAAACTCGATAAATACTAAACAGCTAACACCCTCACCTCGACAAATAAATGGCAAGACTTGAACACATATGTCCACGAAAGACAAATCATCAAATACATTGAATTGAGTTGAATAGCATCATTATATTTTCTCATTTAATCATTTAATATTGTCACATTTAATCTAACTAATTAAATTAATCACAATAGATACAGCTCACTTGTTGACTGTGTCAGTAACATTAACTCAAATACATGATAAATAACAAGAGCAAACAGAGATTTCTAACATCCACCAATCCGGATCAAGATCACCTCCAAAATGCAATGGAGTCTTACATGCCTTGGTGCAAATTTGGTGAGAATCCGTGAAGTTGTTTTGAAATAATCCTTCAAAGCCCATATAAAGTGAAATCTTGATCCAGAATCCACATCCAGATCACCCCCAAAATTTAATGGAGTCTTCCATGACCTAATATGTGTCTGTGGTGAAACTTTGGTGAGACTCCATGAAGTAGTTTGACGTAATCCTTCAAAGCCTATATAAAGTGAAACGATCCATAATCTGGATCTGGATCACCTTGAAAATTTAATGGAATCTTCCATGGCATAATATGTATTTGTTTTCTTCTTCGCCTTTATTTAACCAGGTTAGTCTCATTGAGATTTAAAAATCTCTTTTGCAAGAGAGACCTGGCCAAGAGGGCAGCAGCATATAAGTTAGAACAGATGAAACAAAACATAAACAGATAAAACAGATAAAACAAATTTAAAATTCAAAACATTATACTCTCACATAAAACATTTACACACAGACATAATTAATTGCAATGATTTCACAAGGTTTTTGAACTCATTCAGCGTCACAAGGGCTTGAAGCTGAAGTTCAGATTGCAATTTGTTCCAGATGTTTGGTGCTGAAAACCTAAAATGTTTCTTGCCCATTTCAGTTCGTACATTGGGGACAACAAATTGTAGGACATCCATAGAACGGAGATTGTAGCTTCCTTGTTTTCTTATTAAAAGACTTGACAAATATGATGGGAGAGTACCAAGAATGGTTTTATAGATGAAGATATACCAGTGAACGAGGCGTCGGACAGATAATGAGGTCCAGTTTATTTTGGAGTAAAGATCACAATGGTGGGTAAGTGGACAACAGCTGGCAATAAATCTTAGTGCCCCATGGTACACTATCAAGCCTCGAAAGGCAGTGAGCAGAAGCATTCATGTACAACACATCTCCATAATCAATTACAGGTAAGAAGGTTGATTCCACCAATTTCCTTTTTGCGCTAAAAGAAAAACAGCACTTATTTATGTAATAAAATCCTAACAGAAGTTTCAGTTTTTTAGTAAGATAAAAAATGTGGTCCTTAAAAGACAATTGATCATCAATTAAAAATCCTAAATATTTAAAACCAGAAACCAACTCAATCTGTTGACCTTTTCTTGTTAAAATTATTTCAGATAATGAGGCTCTCATGTTAGCTGAATTAGTAAAAAACATACATTTTGTTTTGTCTGCATTTAAAATAAGTTGGAGATGACAAAGCTGTTCTTGCACTTTATCAAACGCACATTGTAAATACTGAAAGGCCTTAGCAGGAGTGGATGCTACACAATATATGACAGTGTCATCAGCATAAAAATGAAACACTGAATTTGGAATATTCTGTCCTAGATCGTTTATGTAAAGTGTGAAAAATAATGGGCCTAGTACAGAGCTTTGAGGCACGCCCCTCTTCACTTGTAATACATCTGAAGATAGATCCTCTACTTGAACAGCCTGGGTTCTGCTTGTGAGATAGTTTGTAAACCATCCAACTGCCTGTTGAGAAAAACCAATGGCTGAGAGGCGTCTGATGAGAATAGCATGATCAACACAGTCAAAGGCTTTTGAAAAATCAATAAACAAAGACATACAGCATTGTTTCTTGTCAAGAGCATCTGTTATATCATTTATAACCTTCATCGTAGCAGTTACAATACTATGATTTTTTTGGAACCCTGATTGAAATTGTGACAAAATTGAGTTGCTGTCCAGAAATTCTTTCACCTGGTCACTAATTAGTGATTCAAGTATCTTTGGTAAAACACAAAGTTTAGATATCGGCCTATAGTTGTTTAAAATACTAGGGTCCTCCCCTTTTAGAAGAGGGATAACAAGGGCCAATTTCCAATCCAGCGGTATTTTATTTGAAGTCAATGTAAGGTTAAAAATGTGACACAATGGTCTTGCTATAATTTCTGCTGCCAGCTTTAGAAAAAATGGTTCTAAGTGATCTGGGCCAGCTTAATATTAAGTCCTTTTAGAGCTCTCAGAACCTCTGTTGTAGTAAAGGCTGTGAAGTTAAAAAATTGATTATTGCTTACAGTTTCTTCAAGAGCTGCTACCATGCCATCAACATTTTCAGAGTTATACATAAAACCAGAAGAAATAAAGTGATTGTTGAAATAATTTAACATTTCACACCTATTACTTACTCTGGAACCATCAACAAATATATTAGGTGGAAGGTTAACTGAATTACAGCGGGGAAATAACGATTTGATGGTTTTCCAGAACTTTTAGGGGTTTTTAAGGTTTTCTGTTGTTGTGGATAAATAAAATTCGGACTTTGACTTTTGTATAAGAGACGTTAATTTATTTCTCAACTGTCTAAAATTCAGCCAATCAGATTCTAATCCTGAATTACGTGCTCTAGCCCAAGCTGCATTTCACTCGTGCATTAGATCTGACAAGTGTGTATTAAACCAGGGATTATCACGTCCCTTGACTCTGAATTTACAAAAAAGGAGCATGTTTATTTACTATACTTAGATATGTATTTGTTTTGAAAATTTTGTCCAAATCTGTGCAGTAGTTTTGACATAATCCTGCTAACAGTAATCCTTCAGTCTATATAAAGTGAAACTGGTTCCAGAATCTGGATCCAGATCACCTCCAAAATTTAATGGAGTCTTCCATGGGCTAATATCTATATGTGGTGAAACTTTTGTCAAAATCTGTGCAGTAGTTTTGACGTAATCTTGCTAACAGACGGACAAATAGACGCCAATGATTTTGTTACATCCAAGATGGGCGTTATCATTTAAAACAATGAAAAGATAAGTCAATCTGTGTTTATCGCCCCTTACAGGCTGGTTATCTGTAAAAGACCATTAAAATTAGTTTAACTTACAAATAAAAAATAATTAAAAAAAAAAGATTTTGTGATGTTGATAAAATAAACTAAAAGTAACACTTTTCCTTGACCAAAGAATTACGCCCTCACATTTTGTTGGCACTGATCCATGACATTTTGAAACTTCATACACATAGAAGAGGTGACCACAAAAGCTCATCTCTCCTCCACTGAAAAGTGAAGGTCAAGACTGTAGTAAAAGAAAAACGGTATTCACTCAAGGCCCAAATCCCTGAGCTTTTCTATGCTGACAGCAACGGCTACCTTATGCAATCGCTTAACGGTAAAATGTCAAAAGAATCATCGCGTGGACAGCTTGAGATGAGAATGTGTATTGTTTATGTGCTCCAAAAAGGCTGCTGTGACATTAAACGTTGGAGAATAACAGCTCTCACTGCTGCAGAGTTTGAGAAATGCGTTGTCAAGTCATCAACTTCAAATCAAAATTGAGCCACAGATTGCTTGCCAACGGGGTCAGTTTTACTTTTCAAGCAGCTGCCTTGCCTCGCTCTCAAACTTGCACCAATGGTTTGGCTGCAAATTAAAAAAGAAATGTGCATAAACATCAAAACTGTGTTACCACCGAATATCCCATTAACTTTCACATATGCACACACATCAAGTGAAAGACTTCCTTCTGCTGCAAGCAGCACTATTAAAATCTTCCAACTCTTCGCTGAAGAGCATGCATAATTTGATTAACAATAGGTTAAAGTAGAGCAATTTGTATCCCCACTGGAGAAGAAAGAAAGGTAGGCAAAAAAAATTGACAAGACACTTCATTCAAAATACATAGGTCCTTAAGTATTTGGACAGTGACAGTTTTTGTAATTTTGACTCTATATACCACCACAATGGAGTTAAAATGAAATGATTAAAATGTGCTTGTCATGTCGACTTTCACATGAAATGACTAGGTTTTACAAAAACATCTTTTTAACCTCTTTGGAAGGACAAAATCCATCCATTTACACAGCCAATAGGTAACTGGACAAAATAAATATAAGCATGGTTGTTAATACAAATGATCTCTTTCACAATTTTTTTTAGACAGGTCAGGGGATGGATACATGTATATTTCTAAGTCAATGAATATGTCTTGAACTTCATTTACATCAGTCAATAAGAAATACGAGTATGGTACTATATGGTAAATCTGATTGGTGTAGGTAACGTGGCCATGACACCCATGACAACTCTGTAGTAGTTGTACGCATCTGTGCATGTGATTGGATAAATTGCAGATGGTGCAACTTTTGCCTGTTGGTTAACCATGGTGGTGTGGAGCAGACAAAGGATGTTCATACACAAAAACAAATCAAGGCTCATGCGACCTATGTGCAGTTTGGTAATCTGTAGCTTGAGTTCCATCTTTTTTTTTTTAGAAAGGCTTTCTCTGTTCCACTCTACAAATAGGGAGGGGTGTTATTTAAAAAAAATTGTAAATCTATAAATGTTTGCATGGAATATGGAAATATACATGGAATAAACCATAGCAGGATAAATTTTGGGTCATTTGGTTCCAAAAACCCAAATGGACGGAGCGTTTGAAAATTTCAAGTAACGCGTGTGTTGTATATGTGCTGTTGACGTAGAAAACCACTCTTGCTTATAATTAGTTCATTGTGGCCATGTCATTCTTTACATGTGATGATTATACTCAACTGATGTTCCTGAAATAAAAACTACATAGATTTTGTTGTTACAACTGATCGTAACATATGAACTGAAATTAGTTTTTTTTGTCAATTACTCTTAAAAAACACCAGATAGGCTTATTGTTACTATAGAAGTTGAATATAAACTTGGTGTCAAGCAACATTTGGAGCCAAATTTCAAGTCTCTAGGTGCAGCGGTTCTCAAGATATGACATTTTCATTGATATTTTTGGCAAATTTTGAACTCGATATCTTCACTAGCTCCGTCCATATCGGTTTTTGGAACCAAATGACCCAATATTTATCCTGCTATGGTTTATTCCGTGTATATTTCCATATTCCATGCAAACATTTATAGATTTCCAAATTTTTTGAAATAACACCCCTCCCTACACAATAAAGCTATATAACTGGTCATGTAACAGACAAAAGTTTGACAATACACCATTTCTGGAGTCACATCTACAAAAGCCTATAACTCCTTGAGAGATATCACAGGTGTCTGGGTGGCTTCCCTCACTAGTGTCCTTCTGATACTTTCATTGAGGTTTTGAGAAATGCAGACTCTAGACAAATTTATTATATATTAGGTCCATTACTGTTTGTATTTTTTCATAGTTGATGTACAGTAAATAAAATCCAAAAGAGATCTACTGATTTGGAAATATTAATGTATCCATCTCCTAAAATGTGTAAAAAAAAAATGACTGTGAAAGTGATTATTTGTATTGACGCTTATGTTTTTATTTAGTTTGCCCAATTACTTGCTGCTTGTGAAAACAGACTGTGTATTGAAAAGGCTGTAATCTTTCATCTTTAAAGGCTGTAATTATTAATGCAATAAACCCCTTGAATTAAAGCTGAAAATGTAGACTGTAAGCACATCTCGATTCTTTTATTTCACCTTCACTGTGGTTGTGTACAGAGGCAAAATTACAAACATTGCATCAGTGTCCAAATACTTATAGTCCGGATTGGAGATGTTGCAAACATGTTCAGTATCAGCCCAGTCTTACGTTTTTTTTTGTTTTTTTTTCATGCTCCCGTGACGAAATGAGTGAAATTTTCGTGACTTTTTTTTTTTTTAATTCACTATTCCTAACTGTACTCCTACCCCGACCCTACCCTTAACCATAACCTAATCTTACTCTTTCCCCCCACCCTAACCATAACCATCCGACCCCCCTCCACCGCTTCACTTTTAAGTTCATGTAGCCATTACGGAATGAATTATAATGAATTTTCATGCTGCCGTGACGAAAATGAGTCACTTTTCGTCACAATATCACAAACCAATAGATTAATGTATATTTCGTGCTCGCGGAATCACGACTTGCCGTGAGACCAGGTTGTCAGTATAGAACATGCGGGAAAAGAGCTGGTCATATGTGTTGGCTTCCTCCTACAATGTCAGGGCAGAACGGTTGATGGCTCAGATAAATGGTGGTCGCTGAGCTCTGAACTCATTAGTCAGGGAGAAAACAATCTGCATCTCATGTCAGGTTACTGGCCAGCAGCAATTTGTTCTGAAAGTGGAAGTGCAGGAGGAGGGTGGATGAGCAAAGTAAAACAGGGACAGCATAATCAGAACAGATCTTGCATAGACGAACACACTCAGGCTCCAATCCCCATGTGCTAGAGTAATGATGACTGACATCAAATTTAAGTTAATGCTTACAAATGGAACACGAGTGCATTCATTAAATATTAACATAAACCAACGACAAATTCATATGCAGTGAGTTCACATACTGCACAAAGCTAAGCATGAGCGTAATTATTTCAGCCAGTGGATGGTAGGCAGTGAGGCAGCAAGGCCACCTACTCAGGGATGGAGGTGGATTAGATCATCTGTCAGCTCGCATGTTTTAAACAACTGCAAGTCAAATAAAGGGCTGGAAGTTAACTGACGCTAAGTGGGCTGAAAGTAATTGGCATTTTCTCTAATTACCTGAACACAAACATGCCGCCTCATTAGGAGTTATGTATCACCAAAACATGAGAGTTTTAGCATGAATTCATTAAAGATTGTAGTTCTTCAACAACTCCTAAATCCTAAATGTTTTCAATGAATATAATTTCATTCAATATCATTGCTGATATCCCGGAGGCACATATTCTCCTCAGTTTTCAGAGTATTGTCAAATACTTGTCTTATGATGAGTTTTAAATAATTTAAACCCAGCCCAATGCAGAATTTTAATGTAATAGCATGCCAAGATTATTACCATTTAATTGTATTACCATGCAGTGTTGCAATCCTTTGTTCTTTGTTTGGACGCAGCCTTCTTGATTTATTTCATAGACCTTTCATCTCTATGGAACTCTTTCCTTGAGGACCCTAGGGAGATTCATTCATTTATCTTTCTTTCAAATCAGTTAAAAGTTTGCACTGAAGCTTAAAGGACAAAGGGTTTGATTCACTAACAGTTTACATGTGTAAAAATGTCTTTCAGATGCACAAAAAAGTGTGTATTGTCCATTTATCATGTTTACCTTTATGAAAATGCAGTTGGGGTTTGTCCACCCAAGTGTGCAAAACTGTGGGAGGAAACATGCAAATTAGAAGGTTTGCACACACAAGATTATTTATCAATGTTGAAAGAAAATTTAGGGGATGCTGATCACATTTGGATTTTGTGCATTAGAAACCTTGGCTTGCATACTGCTCCAGTAGCTGAGATGCTGCTGCCTACCCATGCACAGAATAAAACAAAAGAAAAAAGAAATAAACATGCACTATAAACATCAGGCATATTTAAAAAAGGTAACAGTTCATTCCATGCTAGTTTATTTAGGAATGAATGTCTCAATGTGTAACAGGTGGACCACAAACAAATGCACATATCGGATTCTGTGTGGGATATCATGCCAGTGTGCACAGGATGCACAGCGCATGAACACGGTCATGTGCTGGCTATGAGAACAAACAACCAACCAACCGACCAACCAACACAAGCTCCATAAACAATGTTTCAGACATTTAACTACTGCTCCATCTCCAGTATTTAACCCTCTGGGGTCTGAGGGCATTTTTTGGACAGTTCACTCGCCTGGCATAAATGTTTTATTATTGCTGTTAACAGCTCTCCCTGCATCCCACAATCAAATTTTATGTCTCTTTTTTTTCAGGGCAACCTGTTCTTTTATAAAATATATATGCTTTTGTTGTGGTTTTTAAGTGTAATACAGGTTTACAATCAGTAATAACAAAAATAAAAGTAAACCGGAAAATAATTTTCCACACACATTTATTCAAAACACACAGTAAACTATAATAAACAATTGTTTTGACACGTTATGAAGGTAATTTGAGGGCTTGTGTGAAAGACTGTACAACAAAAAAGTTCAAACAATAAATACAAATGCACATTTTGAACAATATATACAAAATGATCTATGCGTTTATGCTCCAGTCTGAGGAGCGGCACCTCTCCCTCACCCCACTGATATGGTAAACAGTGCTTTACGCTAGAGGGAGAGAGCCACAGAGTAATCCAGTAACATTCAAATACAAACTAGTGGAGCAATCCTGATAGTTACACACTCTTTGTTTGAGCATGTGAGATTTTCATGCAAGGCTCTCTGTCTGCTTTCACTTTCTTTGTGCGTAATGGTGCAGGGCACATTGGAGGAGTTAGGGGGCTATTCAAACTCGCCAACTAGTAAGATATCACTCCTGAAAATGATCTTTGGTTTATCACGTGAGGTAAATCTGCCCTATGATTGGATTTTGGAAAACCATGTGACGGTGAACCAATTCCGATTGGACACACACATTGCGCACGTCATCACACAGCTTCTATGAGGAGTACAAAGATGGCCGACGATGGATTGAAAGTCCGCGGAGTTAACTTTTCAGAAAAAAAAAAGTTTCTATCTCATATCATTAAAACGTTATTCACAATTTAGTAAAGCTTGGTCCCAGCCGTCTTATACGACGGCGTCGGCCCCAGAGGGTTAAGCACACTGATGAATAATTATGCTGCATTCTGCCAGTGGATGTCTGTGTGCTCTCTGTGTGCACAGTTGTCTGTGTGCATTCCACCAGCAGAATGCAACATAATTACTCAGCAGGATGCTTTGATAACATGGATGGAGCAATCATTAAATGTCTGAAATATGAGATTTTTTGTTGTTGTTGTTAAAAATTGCCAGCATGAGCACACGCTAAACTATGTTGCAGAGTTTGTGCATAAGGAATACCTGCAAGTGGCTGATTTAATTTCATTTTGTACTTAAGGCCAGTAACACAGACAAAAACCTCATTTGTAAACTTCATTCAATTCAATTTATTTTATTTATATAGCTCCAAATCACAGCAATGCTGCTTCAAGGGACTTCACATCAACCCCCCCTGAGCAAGCACACAGGTGACAGTGGTAAGGAAAATCTCTAGTCTTCATCCTGTTACCACTCAAGATCAATTGTGCAAATAGTTTTCATAAATCATTCACACATTTGTCTCCACTTAAATGCACAACAGTTTGGATTGCCCATGCAATTTGGCACTAATTATCTGGCATCTTAGTGAATCAGGCCCAAAGTCTTTGGGGTCCTGTTTCTTGCCATCCTACTATAGTATATGGTTGTGATACTTAGATGCTAATCAGTGATTAAGGTGATGACTGGGCGTCTTTGATAATAGATCTCTTCTGACGATCCTTGGGTACCACTGGAATGTGTCTGTGTCAAAGGAGCAGTTATTTCATGAGTCTCAGGTGAGTTGTATCACTTGGTGAGTGAGGTCACATCACCTTTGACATTTGGACCATGTGACTTACTTCTCTGGACAAGATCCAGGATGCAGGTGCCTCAGTTTTGAGGACCCCATAAACCGCAAAAGGCCATAGGAAAGTCTACATTTCACCTGACATGGTGAGATGGATGCCTACTTTCAACAGGTGGAATGGACCCATAGTCTGCCTGGATAATTGCTATCCAGAACCCGGGGCAGTTTGGTGGTGTGGCGAATGCCACAGCACATAGTGTCAGTGCATGTTGCGAGTCCTCACCCTGGCCCCATCACAAAGCTGCCCATTATTGTGATCCCTGATTTTGGATGTATAATATAATCAACTTAAAATCATGTTGATACTACGTTCTCAATTTTTTTTTTTTTTTTTTTTTTGTACCTCTTTGTGCTGTTTGTGTTTTTTATGTGACCTTCCAGAATGATGGAGATCTAAATTAGCTTGGAAGACTTTGGTGTTCATTTTGCTCTGTGTGCTGGCTCGTGCACTTCTGTGGACATTTTTCAGCATGCAGGTGTCTCTCTGTTGATAAATGCATCAACTAGCAATGACCTAGGGGGTGACCACATTGCAACAGGCTGAAGTTGATAAATGACTACTTTTGAGAAATGGGGATGCACCAGTTTTCTGCCAGGGTGGTTACCATGTAGGACTCATGGTAATTCCATAGTGTGATGGATGCGCCATTGTGTGGCACCAGAGCAAGCTCCCAGACCTTGCAAAGGATAACTCAAAAAGTGCTGTCCTTTGCGAATACTTCAAAATGACTCTAGATGCTGCCCAAGCTCATATTACTGTGACACAAGTCTTAAAAGAAAATCTGCAGTCTAAGACTAGATCTAAACTTTTACTTTTTATGACCATAACCAACTGTATTAGCAGTGTATCCACATTCAAGTGAATCCAAATTGCTTTTCACTATCAGCATATCTTCAGTTTCTACAATCTGATATAATGATCTTTATCTTGGCAAATGCTGTTGATTACAGGATTATTTATTTATTCATTTACTTATTATTTGCTTCTTTTACACACCAGGATACATCAACTTTATAACCATTAACAGCCATATACAGTGTCAGACATGTTTTTGAAGCTAAAGGGCTGCCCAAAGCCAAAGGGATGCATTTTTTTTCCTATCTTCTCAAACAAGCCGATCCACCATCAGCTAACAAACAACAAGGCATCAACTGCTCTGTTATCACAGTTTGTCATCAGCCTTCATTGTTTCCCTCCTACTGCATTGTATCTCATCAGAAAATGCCAGAACGGCGCTTGTGAACTTGCAAAATGTTTGTTCTGTATATCTAAACAGGTCATCGTCTTTATTCCTTTAAATTGCTAAATCTGCTTTCATATGAAAACGTCCAAGAGATATAAAAGTCCAGGCAGTGAGCAACATTAAAGGACAAATTTCAGCCAGCTGAAGCCAGCACTTGCCTGTGGGTGAAAAATAAAAATGCGCTTGTTCTCTCATTATGCCTGCCTGTAGCACAAATGCTAATGAGAATGCACAACTCTGGAAATGGTATATGCTGAAAAATAAACTTTTAATAGACAAAAGGAAACTCTGTTCCAGATACTTATAAGGCCCATTAGCAATACCCATCCTGCACAACTAACAGAAGGTGTCTATAATCGTAAGTGTGAAATAGTAAAATGACACAGATTGAATTTAAGTAAACAGTAGCAAGGTATGAGACAAACATTTTGCAGTCCAAGAAAGAACAACGTACCCCAATATAAGGTAGCAGCTGCTCCTGGCTCTCCAATTCATTGTATTTTTCAGTATGTCCTGCTTTTTAAAGACATGGACTGCAGTGCAATACAGCCATCGCAAGTGACTTTCAATGGACTCTTAACATGCAAAAGGACAAGACCGCCAGAGGTCTTTGTGGATTGTCATTGGATCTAGCAGGTGGCAAGAATGATCGTCAAGGTGCAACAACCAAGCTAACCACTGAGCAACTTTGTCGCCAATGCCAGATCCATTTCTAACAAGCTACAAGTCAATCCAAACAGCTCTGTTCAAAATAGCTGTGTGATTATTATAACAGAAACCCACCTTCACCCGGTAATCCCAGATGTGGCAGTTGAGCAAGCAGGCCACACGATCAATCACCCCAATCAATGCAAAACCTCTGTTGAGAGCAGAAAATGACCACTTTGCGTCTACTGTACTGTAGGTGTATACTGGCAGTGAAATTTCAGACAGTTATTGTTTATGTTGATCATAGTTAGACCCTTCCATCTGCCACCTGAACTAACTACAGTATTGTTGTTATATTTCAAATCATGTTAACATTTGTATAGATCTTGCTCACCTTCTCAATACCATAAACAAACAGCAGCACAATCATCCTAACAGAATTTATATCCTACGTAAGTTACTTTTAATCACGCGTGAATAAAGCCAGGCTTCTTAAATTTGGGCAAAATGTGGTGTACAACATCACAAAAAAAAAAAACACTTGCCAATGCCTATTCTGACATACAGTAAAGCAGGTATACCTAGGCTGGCTAGATCACCTCTCATTGTTCATCAACCCAGTATACACTTCCCTCAGGAAAGAAATAAAGCCAAACACAAAAACTAAAAAAAAAAACATAGCCTGAGGGAGTAGTCTCTCAGCTTAGTGGCTTGTTTTGCATGAACACAGTGGAATGTAATCAATAACAGGACAAAGAGAAATACACAGAAACTATACTATGTGACATCAAGACCTAACAATGTCAATGCTGTCAAATGTATTTGAGGAGTTCCTAACAACATAATTTCGGTCATCCATGGGGAGCTCGGAGTACAGCCACTGCTCCTTCACATTGAAAGGAGCCATCTGAGGTGGTTCAGGCATCTGGTAAGGATGCCTCCTAGGCGCCTTCCTAGGGATGTGTTCCAGGCATGTCCACCTGGGAGAAGACCCTGGAGTAGACCCAGTAGTAGATGGAGAGACTCCACACTGGCCTAGGAACAGGCTCAGGATCCCCCAGTCAGAGATGGTCAATGTGGCATGGGAGAGGGAAGTCTGGGGTCCCCTGCTAGAGCTATTGCCCCTGCGACCCATTCTAGGATAAGTGGTTGAAGATGAGTGATGATGAGAGTTCCTCACATGAAACCCTGGATGACAAGCAACATCCAACCTCTACACACATTGCAACATAACCTTCTGGTCAGGTGACAGGATCCTTGACAGCAGTGCCAGAAAGCCTGAAGACAGGCATCAAAGATACAAAGGAGCTGCAACCTAGCAATACCTTGCTGGCAGAGAAAATTAACTAGTTCTTTGCTTATTTTGAGGTTAAAATGCCTAACATATATGCAATACCTCCCCCAGTTTTGAGCACCTACATACTTTCTCTACAGGAACATAAAGTGATATATGCTTAGGTTAGTAAACCAGAGGAAGGTCTCTGGTAAGTCCTGATTTGCATTGGTGCCAGTGTTTATGTTTGGATTCTGTACCATGAAGCGGATGAGAGTCTGCATCTCTCTCTGGATGAGTTCCACTCTTTTTGTCTGTCATGTGGACTACAACTTACGTGGTGGAAGTGACTGGCTGATTACAAAGTTCACACCGTGCCATGCATGTGATGTGGCTGGCCAGTCCAAATGTGATTCCTGTGAAAATGTGAATCCTGATTTTATGTAATTATCAGCAAGTCATGAGAGCATGAGACCCACCCATGCATGTGCATTGCGTGGAGTGTTGAGAGCTGATGTTTTGTTCATGGCACAATATGTGTTCTCCAGTTGTGAGTTGGTCCGGACAGGTGGGTGTGTCTGTGTCTGCGGCAAGCAACAGCTGTTGACCACTGTGTACTTGCAACTCACAGCTGGTGAACACATATTGTGCCTGCAGAATTTCACCTCACAACACACCGCCACAATGAGTGTGCATCGGTGGGCTCTCCTCACATGGTAATAAATTAAAACACATATCACCTTTGCAATGCGGTTACCAGTGCCAGCTGGACACACGAAGCCGGCTGATGTGTTCATGATATGAGTGAATGGCTTCATTCGTGTCAGGAAATTACCTACTTTTTTGCGTCCATGGCCATGGTTCATGTATATTACATAACAGGAGGAGGATAATTATTTTATTGTCCACTCTTTATAACAGGAATTAAATATTCAGCATTGTTTTGGTTTCTGGGTGTGTGTGTGTGTGTCTGTGTTTACAGTATGAACAGAATCATTACCAATAACATGATTGTCTTACATTTAATCAGTACATTCATTGTTCTTACGCTCTCTCATTATTTTGTGCTTACACATTTTTGTTGATTTATGCACATATGTCCAGCATGTCATTGCTGCTGCTGTGTGAGCGTGATGTGGTATCACACCTCTCATGTCCCCACACTGTGTTCATGCACACGCACTCAAGCGTGCACAAACCCGTCAGGATTGTTCACACCTCTCTGACCATATGTCCCTCCCAATAGAGGGTGGAATTTTTCCTGCTTCACCAATTCAGTTTTTATCTCCCTTTTTTTGGCTGCTTCTTTCACCCAACTTTGTGTTATGTGTGAAGGGGCCCTCACCAACCACAAACAATAAAAATTGCATGCTTTGTACACCTGTGAATGCACTCCAGCCCATTCCAGCAACACAATCATCAAGTTCACAGGTGACACTGCTGTGGGTGAAGTTATCTCAGGGTGAAACAAGATGGCCTAGAAAAAGAAACTCATCAGGAACCTGGAAGCACAGTATGGACCACACCCCCGCTCAACATTAATGGTGACTGTGAGGAAAGGGTTCCTGCCTTCAAATTCCTTGAAACTGACATCTCTGAAGCCCTTTCCTGGTCTTTCATCACTACTGTGGTTGTTAAGGAAAAAACAGCAGCAACAACACTTCTTAAGAGTGTTCAAGAAAAACAAAAACAGCTAGGATGGAAAGCTGCTGGTGGCCTGCTGCAGTTACTCTATCAAGAGTGCACCAGTGAACTGTATCTCAGTGGGGGTACAGTGGATGCTCAGCAGCAAAGAGAAAAGCTCTTCAAACAATCGAAAATACCACACAAAAAATCTTCGGCTGCTCTCTGCCCTTTCTGCAAAACATCTCAATAAAGCTAAACATTTGAAACAACTTCACTTACTGGGCACCACCTGTTTGATCTGTTGTCTTCTGGCAGGTATTACAGGACCATTAAAGCATGAAAAAAAAAAAATACAATTTCATTCCTAGGGTCCAGGGTCATAAGTACACCAAAATCCAGCAAGTACTGAATGACACCTTACCTGCAATATGATATCTTTCTAGGACAATGCCAACTGGATCTACTGCAATAATTATATTTGTAGTGAAGTAAATATACGATAGTGCAAATACTACTTTAGTCCAATGAGTGCACTTATTTTAGTCCAAAAAATACATTGGCTTATTTACTGGATTTAATATGTGTATGCCTTCATTATTCACTGTGGCTGTTTGTTTGAAGATGTTGTTCTGCTTCCCCAAATTTTTATTGCACTAGTGCAGAGGACTGCACCTAACTGAAGCGCTCGTACAACACAAAGGCTTTCCAGTGGTATTCAAGGATCTTTTGGAGAGATCTGGTATGAAACACATCCAGTCATCACCTGGTCAGTCACTGGTCAGTGTCCAGCTTCCTGTCCAAACATTCAATAAGACAGGAGGCACCAGGACTCCAAAGACTTAGATCTTCATTCTCTTTCAAAGATATTGACATCTTTGGTCACATACAGATACACTTCTGATGGGCAACTCCAGGGGGTCATTGAAAGCCTGTATCTTAGTCTTGATCCAAGACAATCTCAAACCAACACACTGTTAATGGCTGCAAAGGGTAAAATGGCTGCAGGCCTTGTGCAATCATTCTACCAACATATAAGTGTATCACTGTTCATATTATCCACCGTAAGCAAGCATTAGTCCACATGGGCATGTTTCTAGGGATCATTATTTTATATATAATATTATTATTATTATTTTTACAAGTGACTTAATCAGAAACAGTTTACTAAAACATATGTTGGCCTGATTTTAATTCAGTTTACAAATCAGAAGAGCAGCCTTACACTCACTATCCACTTCATTAGGTGAACCTGTTCAACTGCTAATTAAAGTAAATGCCTAATCAACCAATCATGTAGCAAAATCTCAATGCATTTGGGCATGTAGACATCACCAAGCAATAGACTGGGGATAGGTATGTGATTGAAGTGACTTCAATGTGGCATGGTTTTTAGTGCCAGAATGATGGTGATTTGAGTATTCTGGTTTGAGTATTTTGATAGAGGTTTTCACAGATAACCATCTCGTGGATCTACATAGAATAGTCTTAAAAAAGAAAACAAAGAACATCCAGTGAGCTCTGGTTCTTTGGGTCAAAATGTAATATTTATCTGCAGAGGTCATAGAAAAATGGCAAAACTGGTTTGAACTGAAAAGCAACAATGACTCACATAACCACTATTGCAAAAGAAGGCAGATGAACATCTGTGAAAGAACAACTTGTAAAAATCCCAAAGCAGATGAGCTACAGCAGCAGAAGGCCATAAGAGGTGCCACTTCTGTGTGCTAAAGGCCCTGTCACACCTTGACAATTTAGCCTGGGTATTTTTTGAAAATAAGGAAGCTTTATGTGGATATGTGTTCATCAGACTGTGATGATGAATCCCACTGAAACACCATCAATGGACGTATTTCAGCTTATGAGTAAATTGCAAGAAACTTCTGTCAACAATCACATAACTTACTTCCAACTTATGTCCCGCATATGCAGGATGTATGAGTCATATGCTGACATGCTTTGAAAATTTTCAGCATGGCCAAAATTTTTCGAGGTGCTCAGTGTATTATGACATATATCAGTGTGCTTCAATGTGTTTCAACATGCTCTTACCTGGCTTGTCCGGGTGTCTTCTGTAGAAATCGGCCAGGAGGGCCGGGTCCAGGATGAAGCTCCTCTTCACCCAGGAGCGTTCTTCAGGTCCATACCCCTCCCAGTCCACCAGATATTGGAACCCCCGGCCCTTACGACGGACGTCCAGGAGCCTGCGGACTGTCCAAGCAGGCTCCCCGTCGGTGAGCCGGGCAGGAGGCGGCGTAGGTCCCGGAGCACAGAGGGGCGAGGTGTGGTGTGGCTTCAGACGGGAAACATGAAAAACAGGGTGAATCCGCAGTGAAGCCGGGAGTTGGAGCTTCACTGCGGCCGGGTTGATGATCTTGAGGATACGGAAGGGACCAATGAACCTGTCTTTCAGTTTTGGGGAGTCAACACAAAGAGGGATGTCCTTGGTTGAGAGCCACACCTCCTGCCCGGGCTGGTATGTGGGGGCCGGGGAACGCCGGCGGTCCGCATGGGTCTTGGCCCTCGTCCGGGCCTTTAACAGGGCAGAACGGGCGGTCCGCCACACCCGGCGGCACCTCCTGAGGTGGGCCTGGACCGAGGGCACACCGACCTCTCCCTCCACCAGTGGGAACAATGGGGGCTGGTACCCCAAACATGCCTCAAAAGGGGAGAGTCCGGTAGCAGACGAGACTTGGCTGTTATGGGCATACTCGATCCAGGCCAGATGGTGACTCCAGGCCGCCGGGTGCGCGGAGGTGACGCAGCGAAGGGCCTGTTCCAACTCCTGGTTGGCCCGCTCTGCCTGGCCGTTTGTCTGGGGGTGGTACCCGGACGAGAGACTCACGGTGGCCCCCAGCTCCTTACAGAAACTCTTCCACACCTGCGAAGAGAACTGGGGACCACGATCTGATACAGTGTCCGATGGTATCCCATGCAGCCGCATGACGTGGTGGACCAGGAGGTCTGCCGTCTCCTGGGCCGTCGGGAGCTTCGGGAGGGCCACGAAGTGGGCCGCCTTGGAGAACCGGTCCACTATCGTGAGAATAACAGTGTTGCCCTGGGACGGCGGGAGGCCCGTGATGAAGTCCAGGCCGATGTGAGACCAGGGGCGATGAGGCACTGGCAGGGGTTGGAGGAGTCCCGAGGTCCTCCGATGGTCTGCCTTGCCCCTGGCGCAGATGGTACAGGCCTGGACGTAGTCCCGGACGTCGGTTTCCAGGGACGCCCACCAGAAGCGCTGCTGGACTACTGCCACGCTCCTTGCCAGGGCCTCCCGGACGGTCTTCTCCACGTCCCAGGTGAGGGAGGCCACGACAGTGGACTCGGGGATGATGGTCTCGGTGGGGTTCGACAGCCCCGCTTTGGCTTCTTCTTCGTGCACCTGGGACAATGCATCTGGTTTTTGATTTTTGGTCCCGGGGCGGTACGTGATCCGGAAGTCAAAGCGCCCGAAGAACAGAGACCAGCGGGCTTGCCTGGGGTTCAGCCGCTTGGCGGTCCGGATGTACTCCAGGTTCCGATGGTCTGTGAAAACCGTGAAAGGCAACGATGCCCCCTCCAGCAGGTGTCTCCACTCTTCAAGAGCCTCCTTCACCGCGAGGAGCTCCCGATTGCCGACGTCATAGTTCCGTTCAGCTGGGGTCAACCTGCGGGAAAAATAGGCACAAGGATGGAGAACCTTATCATCCTCCACGCTCTGGGACAGCACGGCTCCTATCCCTGAGTCAGAGGCATCCACTTCCACTATGTACTGGCGATCAGGATCAGGCTGCACCAGAACTGGTGCAGTCGAGAACCGGCGTTTCAACTCCTGGAACACTTCGCACCGATCCGACCAGGTGAAGGGGACCTTGGTGGAGGTCAGGGCAGTCAGGGGGCTAACTACCTGACTGTAGCCTTTAATGAACCTCCTGTAGAAATTTGCAAAGCCGAGGAACTGCTGCAATTTCCTGCGGCTTGTTGGTTGGGGCCAATCTCTCACCGCCGCAACCTTGGCCGGATCAGGGGCGACGGAGTTGGAGGAGATGATGAACCCCAGGAAGGACAAAGAAGTGTGGTGGAACTCACACTTCTCGCCCTTCACAAACAGCCGGTTCTCCAACAACCGCTGTAGGACCTGACGTACATGCTGGACATGGGTCTCAGGGTCCGGGGAAAAGATGAGTATATCGTCCAGATACACAAAGACGAACCGATGCAGGAAGTCCCGCAAGACGTCATTTACCAAAGCTTGGAACGTCGCGGGGGCGTTAGTGAGGCCGAATGGCATGACCAGGTACTCAAAGTGACCTAATGGGGTGTTAAATGCCGTCTTCCATTCGTCTCCATTCCGGATCCGAACCAGGTGGTACGCGTTTCTAAGATCCAATTTAGTGAAAATTTGGGCTCCATGCAGGGGCATAAACACTGAATCCAACAGAGGTAACGGATATCGGTTGCGAACCGTGATCTCGTTCAGTCCTCTGTAATCAATGCATGGACGGAGTCCGCCGTCCTTTTTGCCCACAAAAAAGAAACCAGCACCCATCGGGGAGGTGGAGTTCCGGATCAGCCCGGCAGCTAAAGAGTCCCGGATGTAGGTCTCCATTGATTCGCGTTCCAGACGTGAGAGGTTGTACAACCTACTGGACAGGTACTCAGCGCCCGGGACCAAATCGATGGCACAATCGTACGGTCGGAGCGGGGGAAGAGTGAGCGCCAGATCTTTGCTGAAAACGTCAGCAAGATCGTGGTACTCCTTTGGCACTGCCGATAGATTGGGGGGGACTTTAACCTCCTCATTAGCCATCGTGCTGGGAGGAACCGAGGATCCTAAACACTCCCGGTGGCAGGTTTTGCTCCACTGCGTCACAACCCCAGACGGCCAATCAATCCGGGGATTGTGCTTCACCATCCATGGAAATCCCAAAATCACTTGGGAGGTAGAAGGTGTTACATGGAACACGATCTCCTCCCTGTGATTTCCAGACACAACCAAGGTCACTGGCTGTGTCTGATGTGTAATTAATGGAAGCAGGGTGCCATCTAGTGCTCGCACCTGCAATGGTGCCGGCAGAGCCACCAGGGGGAGCCCTACTTCCTTTGCCCATCTGCTATCCAGCAGATTCCCTTCCGACCCCGTGTCTACCAGTGCTGGGGCGTGAAGGGTTAAATCCCCACAAAGGATCATTACTGGGATTCGTGCAGATTTGCGGGGTTTCCCCGCGTGCGTGTTATGACCCACCCTTAGCCCAGTTTCTAAGGACGGGCGTTGTAGTTTGACCGTTTTGGGGCAGTCCTTCTGCATATGCTCACAAGAGCTGCAGACAAAACATTCCCCGCGGGCCAGCCTCCTTTGTCTGATGTTTGTTTTTATTTTGGCCCTGCTCGTGTCCACAGCCTCCTCAGCAGGGGGAGCTGTTGCCACACGGAGCTCTCTGGCAGTGAAGCGTGGGGACGACGTCACCCTTTCGGAACCGGAAGGGGGAGGGACGGCTCATGCCCGGTCACGCCCCCCAGCCTGCTCCCGACGATGCTCATTCAAGCGGTTGTCTAAGCGTATAACCAAATCGACAAGCCCGTCGAAATCCTGCGGTTCCTCCTTGGCCAGCAGGTGCTCCTTCAGAACCAGAGACAGTCCATTTACGAAGGCGGCGCGGAGCGCAACGTTATTCCAGCCGGACCTCACTGCCGCGATGCGGAAGTCGACTGCATACTTGGCTGCGCTGCGGCGCCCCTGTCTCATAGACAGCAGCACGTTCGAAGCGGTCTCGCCTCTGTTGGGATGGTCAAAAACTTGTTTGAACTCCCATATAAACTCAGCATAAGACGTTAGGAGCCGTGAATTCTGCTCCCAAAGCGCCGTAGCCCAGGCGCGTGCCTCTCCTCGAAGCAGACTAATAACATAAGCCACCCGGCTGGCGTCTGACTCGTACATGACAGGACGCTGTGAAAAGACGAGCGAACACTGCATGAGGAAATCTGCGCACGTCTCAACACAGCCAACGTACGGTTCCGAAGGGCTTATGTATGCTTCAGGGGACGGTGGGGGGGGTCGTTGAACAACCAGTGGAACGTCTGTTACAGGCCCAGGACCAGCCAGAGGAGTGGCTGGTCCTGTCGCGCGCTTCGACCCTGGCGGTGAGAGCCTCCACCCTCCGGTTAAGGAGAACATTCTGCTCGGCCACTAAATCCAGCCGAGCCGTGAAGGCGGTTAAGATTTGCTGCAGCTCACTCAACACGCCTCCCGCTGACGCCTGCGCTCCTGGCTCTTCCATTGGCCGTTCAAACTCGGGTTGACGCCCCTCGGAGTCCATGACGATTGGCCGAGAAATCCTGTTGGGAAGGTGTCGTAGCACGGACCCACAACAGGGGGCGCAAATGAACGGACAATGAGTAAGCCAAAAAGTAACAATTTAATGTTGTGATAATACACAACTAAATTCACAGAATTTGCACAGTCAATTAACACCAGGTGACGTGTGGGCAGGCTCGAAGATAGAAGACCCCCGACGAGAGAGAAGCCGCGTCCCACACGGCTTCCACCACCAACGGCCTGAAGATCACCGGAGCCGCCAAGTCCCGAGTCCCCAGGTGGCCTCTGTCTTCGGCTGTCGACCCTGGTACTGCTGGCAGAAAGCAGAGATAAGATGTATGAGTGTGAGTCTGCACACTCAGTAATCCACAGTCCAAACACAGTTAGGAGGGAGCACCTCCACCTCCAATCACACACACTCGTGCAGCTCCTGGTCAACCACTTATCTGGGTTGGGGTGTGAGGCGAAGCCGTCGCTGTCACACCAAACGCCAATCCTCCAGATAAGGCAACACTCCAGGAAAACGGCTGCAATAGAAGTTCAGGTTATTACACACAAAGTGTCTGTCAGCAGAGAAATTACCTTTCCAATGGTAGTCGATTTCTCGGCGGGGAGGTGGAGTTGCAGTCCGGCTTATGTACTGGTGTAGATGAGTGACAGCTGGTGCGATGAGTGACAGCTGTCACTTCCTCTGGGTCTGGCGCCCTCTCGTGCTTGGAGCCCGCACTCCAAGCAGGACGCCCTCTGGTGGTGGTGGGCCAGCAGTACCTCCTCTTCAGCGGCCCACATAACACACCACTGTGTATCAGTCATTAGTATAGGTCACTGGTTAATTTCTCAGGGTCAGAACCATAAAAGAATACAAGAAGTACTGAGGCCATAAAGACCAGGGGCCTCATGTACAAAGACTTGTGTGGATTTCCTGCTGAACCACAGTGGACGCCAAAACCCAGAAACTTGCATAAGCCATATGTATCAAATTATGCATATGCATGGATCCACACATGTTCTGTTTGTCCATCCCACTGAATGTGGAAGTCAGTGCACATGCACACACACCATACTCCTCCCTTTCCACACCCCTATTTAAAATATGCAAATCCATGTAAATAGGCCCTAGGAGCTGGGAATTCCCCTCTATCAGATCACTCAACATGAATACAGAAAATAAATTATACCGAGTGTGAGGCACAGATGACGTGGAAACATGCAGGAATAGTTTATATGGGTCCCTGTCAAATGGAATAAACCTGAAATGGGGAACTAGTTGGTGGGAGCGTGTGTATAAGGCCACAATGCTGTGGGCTCAGCGCAGCACACACACACACTGAAGTAAAAAATGTGAGCGACAGTCAAAAGTCAGTCAACTTTTTTTTTTTTTTCTTGGACATTGAGAGCTGATTTAGGGTAATTTTGGGGTGCTGAAACCAAATCTGAGCTCAGATTTCCTCTATCACATCACATTCTTTTTTTTTAATCTGCATGTTCTATATTGATGGTTTACGCATAAGTTGCACATTCACTCAAGAGTTTGATGACAATAATCGTGTACAAAAGCAGCTTTGAAAGCATCATTTTTAAACCAGGTTTTCAAAATGTGAACAAGCATCAAAATATTGTTTATGGCACCGAAGAGGTGTGCAAGACTGCACCTTTGCTTCCATGCTTGATATGAGAAATATGGTTTCTTATCTTAAAAGAGTGATGTGATTGGCAAAAAACTAATACCAGATTCAGAGTCAGTGGCCCCAAATTACCCAAAATCCATTGAAAAACTCCAATCAAGAAAAATCGTGTTGACCAGTGATCCGGATCTGGATTGACAGATGTCAGAAATCTTGGATTGTTCTTGTTTCTGCATAAATCTAATATGTTTGTCATATATTTTGTAAAGGTTAATGAGAGATAAGCACTTTGAAATCTAAAAGTGCTGTTTTTTTTTTAAAAAAGACAACACCTCAATTAATTTGCAAGACATCTTACACATATTAGCGTGCACAACCCAGGGAAATGTATTATGCAAGTGCATCAGGTCAAAGGTAAACTCAAAACCTCAAACGTGCTCACATGCTTTCTCCTGTAGATGCCATTAGAAGGAAAAGAAAACATTCCCTATGGAATTGTCCCCAGGTAAATATGTTCTCTTCATTAAAATGAGTTGTAACTTTACAACACCTTGCAAAAATAAACCTTGGATTTGAGTAGAAATTTGTGAAATTTGAAAGACTGTACAGCTTTAAATGAGTCATTATTATTATTTATTATTAGTTATTATTATTTTTACTCAATATTTAACTGGTCACCTGGACTTGTGATACAGGACCATCATGTTTTTTTTTTTTTTTCCTTTTTTTTTCTGTGTAAATCTCACTTAACTTCAGTCACGATATCCTACTTTGTACAGGAAAACATCTCATAACAACTCCTCTCTTGTTGGAGTTTTGTCTCGGAGCATATGTTGGGACGAGAGAGAGAACAATCACCCCCTATGTTTCTCTCATCCTAAACATCTGCTTCTGTATATTAAGGGCTGCAGGAGTGCAGCAATCCCTTCCTGCATTTTATCACCTCATCGCTCGTAAATAGCATGCAGTTTAAAGTAGGAATGAATGATAAGATGTTTTGTTTTTTTTTAATCACAGTTGCACAGAGCAAGATTTTTGTGTTGCTGGAGACATGGTTTGAATGACAGGCTCTAATTTAGTGACCCAAATCAGAAAAAGTTGGGACAAGATAAGAAAAAACTAAAATGGAAAAATCAGTGATTCGTACATTTACTTTGACTTCTATTTCTTTGTAAACTGCATTAATCTGCAATTTGTCATGTTTGTGTGATCAACTTGAGCAGATTTTTTTATACATCAGTTGCTGCATTTAAGGCCTACAGCACATTCCAAAAAAATATTTGCTGACACTCCTTCACACATTTTGTATTGGGGACAGGTCAGGACTGCAGGCAGGCCATTCCACTACTTCGATCCACTTGTTCTGTTACCATGCTCTTGTAATTTGTGCAGAATGTGGTTTTGTATTTTCTTGTTGAAAAATGCACAGATGTCCTTGGGACATATGTCATGTTGAAGGTAGTATATGTTGTTCTAAAATCTCAATGCACTTTACTGCATTCATACCGCCATCAAAGTAGTGTAATTAGGTTTGTTGTTGTTGTTGTTGTTTTTACTAAAATTGCCCCTCCCAGCTACTTTATAATTAATTTATTAAATGCATTACTGGCCTTAAATTGAGGAATTTATGCAAATTATAAGAGGTTGACCATACAAACCATGAATTGTCTTGTATAAATACAATGTGAAATTATGTCAAAGTATATGAAAAAAATGTATATATTTTTTTTCCTTTTTTCATACCAGCACATGTGTTTCTGATTTAGGGTAGTACACTACTAACAAGATAACAGGTACGGTTTACATGTAGTGACATGAATATCCACATGTATACTTCTCTCGGGACTCTCTGTATGCTACCAGACATTTCTCATGACATGCTCGCCTGTTCAGTGGTGACAAGAATAGTTTTTAGCTTGCTATGTGCCATTACATTACATTGCAGGTTAGCCTGTGATGGTGAAAATCACTGCTGCACCAATTATTTCTTTTTTTTTTGTCCCAAGTGAAAAATAAAATAAAATAAAGTTGAAAAATGTCCCCTTTGAGCGCACAATAACACCATTGAAGGATTATATTTTCCTTTCAAAATTCTATATGTTGAGCCTAAAATTGTCTTGTTCTCTGACTGACCTGGTTCCATAGTGTTCCTAGTTTCCCTAGCACCCATGAACCAAGAGATATTGTTTATACACTGCACTGGGTTTCTTTCAACTGAAGGAACACAATACAACATAACAAAAGATCTTTACTTTTCATAATTTCCTTTACTTAGATAATGTATGCAATCATGATTAAAAGTGATGTTAGCTGCATAGTTTTCCTCCTTTTCTGCCTGTAAGTTTTCCAAAAATTTCCAAATTTGTATCTTTTATGCCTTTCTTGACCATGTATATTTGGAAACTGATAACAAATTCTTTGAGCCCCAGCAAAAACTAATTATATCCCTAAATAGCACCACCAAGAAAACAAAATTGTACCACTTTAGGTGCAGTCTATTTAAAACTCTGTCTGCATCCCAATGTTTGTATTAGTTAAGCTCAGATAAATGTGAGCTCCAAGACAAAAAGAAGCACATTATGAAAATTTAAACTGAATAATGTCGGCATGTGGCATTTTGTATGGAACATACTATGAAGCATGGTGCTGGACTAGTTGGAGTGAAGATTCACGCTTTACGAGGTCTATTAGAAAAGTATCCGACCTTATTATTTTTTTCAAAAACCATATGGATTTGAATCACGTGTGATTGCGTCAGACAAGCTTGAACCCTCGTGTGCATGCATGAGTTTTTCCACGCCTGTCGGTTGCGTCATTCGCCTGTGACCAGGCTTTGAGTGAGGAGTGGTCCAGCCCCCTCATCGGATTTTCATTGTCAGAAAATGGCGGAATGATTTGGGCTTTTTTTCCATCAGAATTTTTTCAGAAAATGTTAGAGACTGGCAGCTGGAAACCATTAGAAAAATTTATCTGGCTTTCAGTGAAAATGTTATGGGCTTGGTAGAGAATAAGGAGTGTTACTGTCACTTTAAGGACGGCCCCCAGTGACGGCCCCCAGCGAAGCCGCCATAAACAGGCCCCCAGCGAAGCCGCCATAAACAGGCTGAACGACCATTTCATTTCTAAACGGATGGCTGTCTGGATCTGTGACCATCGTGTGCCATTTCTCTGGTTATCACAAGAGCTGGACATCAATCATTTTCCAGCAGATTTCACTTTTAACAAGAGATTTTGTCATGGACAGCCGAGCGGAGGCTTCTCGCGTCACGATGAATTCGCTACTGGAGGGAGACAAAACCATCTCCGTTTTGGTCTCACAGGACGGCTTTGAGATGGCGTTCAGACAGCTGTCGGTGGTTTTTCCATCGAGTGATTATCCGAGAAATTGTGGATGTGCCTGGACATGCCAGAACATGTCCCGTGAGGCTTCATCACAGCATTGTTGTGCGCCATGCGGCACCGCCGCGACACGCGAAGCCTCCGCTCCTCTTTCCATGACAAAACTCCTGTAACAGTGGAATGTGCCATTCATTTCCAAACTGGATGCTGTGTTTTATCCGGGACGTCATCTGACTAGCACAGGAATTGTGAAAAGACGTGGACATCAGCACTTTTTCGGCACATTGAGACAGACGTGCGGAGGAATTCCGCGCATCGCAGCTAACAGCTGCTTTTGCAGCTATTCCCAAATTTAAGAATGCAGTGCATCGACAAAGTATTCACAGTGCGTCACATTTTCCACATTGTGTAATGTAATTGCATTATTCCAAAATGGGTGAATTTTTTTCCTAAAAATTCTACACACAATACTCCATAATGACAATGTGAAAAAAAAAAAACTTTTTGAGATTTTTGCAACATTATTAAAAACAAAAAACAAAACAAAACAAAGAATAACCCTAAGAAATAAAATGTACATAAGTATTCATAGCATTTCCCATGAGACTCAAATTTGAGCTCAGGTGCATTCTGTTTCCACTGATCATCCTTGAGATGATTCTATAGGTTAATTGGGTCCACCTGGAGTAAATTCATTTGACTGGACATGATCTCAAGAGTCACACACCTGTCCACATATAAGGTCCCACAGTTGACAATGCATATCAGAACACAAACCAATCATGAATTAAAAGGAATTGTCTGTAGATCTACAAGACAGGGTTGTCTTGAGGCACAAATCTGTGGAAGGGTACAGAAACAGTTCTGCTGCTTTGAAAATCCCAGCGAGCACAGTGGCCTCCATGAGCCACACATGGAAGATGTTCTGATCCACCACTGGCTCTTCCTAGAGCTGGACACCAATCTAAACTGAGTAATCGGGGAAGCAGGGCCTTAGTCAGGGAGGTGACCAAGAACCCAATAGTCACTCTGTCTGAACTCCAGCATTCCTTTGTGGTGATATGAGAACCTTCCAGAAGGACAATCATGTCTGCAGCAATCCATCAATCAGGCCTGTATGGTAGAGTGGCCAGACAAAAGCCACTCCTTAGTAAAATGCACAGGACAGCCCACCAAGAGTTTGGCAAAAGTCACCTGAAGGACTATCAGACCATGAGAAACAAATTATCCGGTCTGATGAGACAAAGACTGAACTCTTTGGCCTGAATGCCAGGCATCATGTTTGGAAGAAACCAGGCACCATCCCTACAGTGAAGCATGGTGGTGGCAGCATCATGATGTGGGGATGTCAGTGGCAGGAACTGGAAGACTAGTAAGCATAGAGGGAAATATGAATGCAGCAATGTACAGAGACATTCTTGATGAAAACCTGCTCCAGAGCAGTTGTGACCTCAGACTGGGGTGACAGTTCATGTTTTAGCAGGCCAATGACCCTAAGCACACAGCCAAGCTATCAAAGGAGTGGCTTCAGGACAACTCTGTGAATGTCCTTGTGTGGCCCAGCTAGAGCCCAGATCTGAATGCACTTGAACATCTCTAGAGAGATCAGAAAATGGCTGTGCACCAAAGCTCCCCAACCAAATTGGATGGATGGATGAGATTTATTGTCATTGTCATTACAAGTGCAACAATGAGATTACGTCCACACTCAAATTGCCACAGGATACAAAAATTAATCCACAATTATTACTTGTTTACCGTAATAATGGCACACATCAGAATTAAGACAACACATATACATTTGACATTGACTGCTACCTGCTGCTTTGGACTTGAACTAACAGTCTTTTTCAAGACTTTTTTACTTTTTAATTTTTTTTTTTACTTTTTACTGTGCTCCAATGCCTAAGGAAGACCTCTAACGGTCGAAACATCGCGACGGAGCACTTTTATCAGCTAACTTTCATTAGCGTTGGCAGGCTAACGCTTTCGTTTTTATTTTTTTTTATTTTTATTTTATTTTAGCACCGTTGTCGTGCGTTGCCTGTGCTGCTTCATGGCCTGTTTGGTGCCTTGATTGGGGCACTCCTTCTGCTGAATCACCTCTGGATTATTTGCACATTATTCACTTTGTGTGTTTTTGGGAATTTAAAATTCTTCTTCTTACTTATAAGGTTTTGAATAATCAGGTCCCATCTTATCTTAGGGACCTCGTAGTACCATATTACCCCATTAGAGCGCTTCGCTCTCAGACTGCGGGCTTACTTGTAGTTCCTAGGGTTTGTAAGAGTAGAATGGGAGGCAGAGCCTTCAGCTTTCAGGCTCCTCTCCTGTGGAACCAGCTCCCAATTCAGATCAGGGAGACAGATACCCTCTCTACTTTTAAGATTAGGCTTAAAACTTTCCTTTTCGCTAAGGCTTATAGTTAGGGCTGGATCGGGTGACCCTGGACCATCCCTTGGTTATGTTGCTTTAGACGTAGACTGTGGGGGGGTTCCCATGATGCACTGTTTCTTTCTTTTTTTGCTCCGTATGCATCACTCTGCATTTAATCATTAGTGATCGATCTCTGCCCCCCTTCTCGGCATGTCTTTTTCCTGGTTCTTTCCCTCAGCCCCAACCAGTCTCAGCAGAAGACTGCCCCTCCCTGAGCCTGGTTCTGCTGGAGGTTTCTTCCTGTTAAAAGGGAGTTTTTCCTTCCCACTGTGGCCAAGTGCTTGCTCATAGGGGGTCGTTTTGACCGTTGGGGTTTTTCATGGTTATTGTATGGCCTTGCCTTGCAATATGGAGCGCCTTGGGGCAACTGTTTGTTGTGATTTGGCGCTATATAAGAAAAAAGTTGATTGATTGATTGAAGTTGATTGTTTATGTGCACTAAACTTGAAACAGTCCATTTTCTGAATTGAGGCGATGTGAGCGTGTGGTAGCCGCAGCAACATGTAGTCGCGCCACCGCCAGCTTGGGAGGAACGGGGACCTACCGCAGCTAAAACTGTGCAGCCCCCGTAGGGGGAAAGGAGTGGCGTGAGCGGGGGCCGGGATGGGGTGTGTGATGCGACTGCCCTCATCGGAGTCCCAAGCTTTTGATGGAGTTTGAGAGATGCTACAAAGAGGAATGGGCAAAACCGACAAAGATAGGTATGCCAAGCTTGTGGCATCATATTCAAGAAGACTTGATGCTGTAATCACTGCCAAAGGTGCATCAACAAAGTATTCAGCAAAGGGTGTAAATACTTATGTACATGGAATTTCTTAGTTTTTTTTTATTATTATTATTTAATAATGTTGCAAAAATCTCAAAAAAAACTTTTTTCACATTGTCATTATAGGGTGTTGTGTGTAGAATTTTGAGGAAATAATGAATTTCACCCATTTTGAAATAAGGCTGTAACATAACAAAATGTGGAAAAGTGCAATGTTATGAATAGTTTCTGGATGCACCATAAGTACAATACAACAACAACAACAACAATATTAATGATAACAACGGGTGGCACAGTGGTTTAGCGGTTAGCATTGTTGCTTGACAGCAAAAAGGTCATGGGATTGTTTCCCACCTGGGGCCTTTCTGTGTGAAGTTTGCATGTTCTCCCTGTGTTCATGTGGGCTCCCTCTGGGTGTTCTGGCTCCCTCTCACTTCCAAAGACATATAGGTTAAGTGAATTGGTGACTAAATTGACTGTAGCTGTGTGCGTGGGTGTGAATATGTTTGTCTGTCTATATGTGGCCCTGCGATAGTCTGGCACCACATCCAGGGTGTACTCCACCTCACGCCCTGTGACTGATTGGACAGGATCTAGCCCCCTGTGACCCTTGATTGGAGTAAGCGGGTATAGAAAATGAACGAGTAATAATAACAATATGAACACTGTTGATGAAACAGCAACAAAAAACATGTAGATGCTGCAGTCTGATGAGCCACTGGCTGTGTAAGTGACACTGATATGATTCAACCAACAGTTTAGTTTGCCTTGTTAGACAAGCCTCAGCTTTAAAATCATGTCCATGCCTCATTGCTCCACTGTAGCAAAGCCACAATACTGACGATACAGGACATATTATACATTTGACCATGGAAAAGTGGACCTTCTGCCAGTTGATGCCTCCCCCACTCCCCCTCAGCTACAGGCCTGGTGAATGAGCAAGTGAGTCTCAAGAAAAGCAAAAGAGAGGCAGGAGGGGAGAGACCATCTGAAGAAACATGGGAACTGTCCGTGGTGCTGAAATTTAAACAGGCTGCTTTCCAAACAGCTTCAGCATCAATACAAGTCACAGCAATTTATTTTCCCCAAAACAATGTGATGTTTAATAAGTACCTCAAATATAAAACCATCTGCATGACCATCTCAGTGTAAGAGGCCAGAAAGTAGACACAAATAAACCAAAGTGATGCATTTACAACTCCCAGCCTTTTTTTTTTTAATCCACAACAGAGGGAGCAGCTGCTACTGCTGCTGCACTTTTCATGCAGATCCAATCAAAAGTCACGTATTTGGCCTTCTGTGGTCAAATGCAGCAGAAAGAAACAATCTGCTTTGGAATTCTCTTCCAGCCGAAGCCAAAATATGCTCATTAAAAATGATGTTTACATCCTAAACATCAGTCCCTCTTGGGCCAGTTGTACCGGACAGTCACACTAATTGGAGACTAATCAACCCCAGCCCCTCTCTCTCTCTCGCTCTCTCTCAAAGAAATGGATGTGATCTTCCAGATCACCAGCAGCTTTCATGCATGCCCCCCCAAATCACTCATTCCTTGCAATGACTTTGTCACATTATTCAGCTTTGGAAGCTGTCAGACTTGGTGGCTAACCATCTGCCACCTACTATCTTTACATCACAGATGCACCATGAAGTGGATTCTTGCACTATATGGAGCAGACAGCTGATCCAAAGAAATCAGCTGTTGAGCTGATATGCAGCTACACAACATGCTGTTTGCAAGTGGTGACATCAAAACACGCTTTCACGCTCAGGGAATCCAAACAAACACCATCAGCTGTCATCAGGCTTAAAACCCAACGAGGAGCTTAACACATTTACACCAAATCCCATGTTTTTAGGGCTATTTCACATAATCAAATCACATCTTGGAAAACGCGTGTGTTTTTATTTTTTTTTTTCCATATATGGTTGCTGTTGGACATGAAAAGATTATGCAACAGGTCAAGCACTTGCAGAAGCCTTCCTGTGAGACACATCCTTGGACTGTACAGTATTTTGGCTGATGCAAAGATGAGAATGATGTCACAAGTCGGTAAATAAGGGTCGTTTTGTCGGGCACTGCAGAGACCAGGCGGGTGTGGTGACTGCATTAGCAGACGCGCAAAAACACACGACGTGGTCACCCAGCACCCCCCCCCCCCCCCCCCCCCACACACACACACACATCCCATTCCTCCCCCGAAAAAAAAAAAAAAAAAGCCTCTGTGGCCACATTAAGTTTAGAGGATCTTTTCTGAGGAAAATCTCCAAACTGGCTTTTCTGGCAGAGTCAAGGTGCCCCGGTGAAGGCGCGCCTCCTTAAACAGAAAAAAAAAAAAAAACGAAATAAATAATAATTCACGCACAATGACAAGCTGGCATCTGCTCTCCATCTGACAACAGCTTAGTATTCTCCACAGGTACCCCACTCTCTCCCTCAAAGCAACAGCCAATATTTTCTCTCTCTTTTTTTAAACCCTCTATGCACACCACTCTTTCCCATCCCTATGCGGCTTTTTTCCCTTCTCCTTCTATTTTTTTTTTTTTTTGAGCCAGCTCACACGAACAACATCGGAACTGAACAGCGGCTTCATAAAATATGCAGGTAAAAAAGCACCGACATCTTAGCACAACACTTTTCATGCTCCGCTGAGAACTGACCTCCCAATCTAACGAATCCCACTCTTCGGTAAACATCCGGAGGATTTCTTTTCATCAAAAAAAAAAAAAGGAAAAAAAAAAAAAAGCGAACCAGGCGCAGCGGCTCTATGGAGCGACTGAGCGATTATGTGCCATTTAGGCTTCTTTTTTTTTTTTTTTTTTTTTTTTTTGGTGCTGCTGTCCTCACAGAATGAATTCAAGCGTCGACAGCAGAAAGAATCAAGTTGAGATGGAAAAAACAGGACGAACGACGCTGCGTTTTACAGTCCAACATTTTGCCTCGGCCACCAATTAATGCGCCACTTGCGCTCGCAGGCGGATAGATCCTGACAAGGCGCTCCGCCTGATCATCGCTTGTGTTTCAGCTGCTGTGCTGCTTTTTGGGAAGGAAGGAAGGAGGGGAAAAAAGGTGGCAGACTATACAACACGCAACTTCTCATTTCCAGAATATTTAGTGCAGCGCATATCGTCCAAAGCCAATAAATCCCCGTAGCGCATTAAATCCCGTCCCTCTACTGAAGAGGAAGAATAATAAAGGGAAATTTTAAAGGTCCCTGTAAGAGGTGTTTCATAAAACACGTGACTCCCGTTATTCCTTGATGGAAAAAAAAATGATGCATTTAATCCATAAGCAGTGGGAGACACCATATGGATGCGCTAAAATGAATTATACTGTTACTCACCATTAGCACAGCAAAGTTATTGTGATGGGTGCAATGAATTGTGGTCGTGCTGCCCCAGGAGCCTGTTATGTGGCAGCCCTCTGCCCTCCAGCCACCGTGTCCATCCAGCAGGTCAAAATCCCAGTAGGCTGCAGTGGGGTCTATACCCAGCGCGAAGTGCCTCAGAGCAACGGTAACGGGGCGCACGGCGCTCCTGCAGCCATCTGCAAGAAAAGCAACACGTTCGTTTTAATCAAAAAATAAATAAATAAAACAAGTGCAAAGTCTGGAAGTGCGCATTTACGCACAAACTCCTGCATGCGCAGGTCTGTCAGCGCAGAAGGCTGCAGATCAAACACTTTAATTTAAAGAAACAAACGCAGGATTGGTGACGTGGAATGCGCACATGGTGATCTGGTGAAATAAAAATCAAATGATGAGGCTTTTCTTTGACGTAACGGGAATGCTTGTGTGGCAACATGTTGCGCATTCAAAACTGTGTGGGAGCATGTTGACATCACAGACATGACGGAGGGAGGAAAAAAAGAGAAAAAAGAAAAATGGATTTCCTCTTACCTAATTTGGTGAATGCAACTGGTGTCGAAACGCTCCTGCGTTTACCGTCGTCTGCCAGATTTGACGAATTGCCCGTGCACGGAAAGAGTTTCCCATTGCGAAACACGATAAACTGCAGCTTGCAAGTTGAATTATCAACAGATTGCAGCGCAGAGGAGGAGAAAGGCGGACCAGCCAGCGGGAAATGGATCGAAGCGACTGCCACCGAGTTCTGCGGATGGAATAATAAATAAATAAATAAATAAATAAATAAAAATATAAATGTAATAATGTCTCAGAGATGCACAGTGGGGGGAAACTCCCACAGACAAACAGTGAATCTGCTTCCCCCCCTCCACGGGCGGAGGCGACCATAGACCACGAGTGACCAGGGGAATGAGAATCACGTTGGAAGCGCTTTAGTGCGCCCTGCCGCAGAGGTAGAAATGGTTCTTACCATTTCAGCTTGAGGGCACATCAACACTGCAGCTTGATTTAAAGAGACAACCGGTCTGACTTTGTCTTCTTTTTACCGACTATAAACACTGGATCACGCTGGAAATAAAGCAGCCATGCCTGCCTGGCAGGATTTGGAGCAAATGTTTCTGTGGACACAGGATGTCAGAAGGGTATGTCAAAGGCACTTGACATGTTTGGGCTTAAATAAATTCAAATTGATTCCATCGCATCCCTGTGACTGCAAGAAAAAACTGTAATTCCCTGGCTTCCTTGTAATATATATATATATATATATATATATATGGAAGTGGCTATTTGCATGGTGGCCATGTTCATAACTCTCATTTGGCTATTCGCACGGCAAGACACTGGTGGTAAAACTTGGAACTACTTGTATAAACAAACATATTGCATTAAACAAGAGTTATGGACACGGCAGCTGTTCGAATAGGGTCGGCCATTTGCCACCAGAGTCTTGCAGTGCAAATACTGAAATGAGAGTTATGGACATGGCCGAATAAAAAAAATCAGCAAAATCGAAATATATTAAAGGACTTAAGACATCTTGAATGCAGTATGTTTGTTTATACAAGTAGTTCCAAGTTTTACCACCAGTCTTGCCGTGTGAATAGCCAAATGAGAGTTATGGACACGGCCGCTGTGCAAATAGCCATGGCCATTATATATATATATATATATATATATATATATATATATATATATATATATATATAATGGCTGAGTGGATCCTTGTGGTTTGATTGGTGCTTTATATGTCACAGGACATGGATTAATTCATCCCATTTGTGTTGCACTGCATTTAGAGTGTGGCTTGGTTCCATTTAGAGTGCAAATTTGGTTCCAGACACTTGGTACCATTGCACTCTGAGCACACACGCATGCACGCATGTCATCATGCATGCGTGCCCACATGCTCGCATACACAGATGTATGCACACACGCGATTGTGCAAGCGTCCTCGTGTGCACACACACACAACATGCACACGCGCAGGCACACACAAAACAAATCCACTGTTCTGTCTAGAGGCTGTTGGCAGGAAGTTGGAATGAAAAGCTGGACTCATTTCTGATGTTTTTTTTTTTTTTTTTTTTTTCTGCACTGAGGATGTACACAGTGTGTTTTTGGTAGTACAAACGCAACACTTGAGGGACCGTGCAATTGGCATGCTGACAGCAGGAATGTCAACCAGAACTGTTGCTCGTGTATTGAATGTTCATTTCTCTACCATAAGCCGTCTCCAAAGGCGTTTCAGAGAATTTGGCAGTACATCCAACCAGCCTCACAACCGCAGACCACGTGTAACCACACCAGCCCAGGACCTCCACATCCAGCATGTTCACCTCCAAGATCGTCTGAGACCAGCCACTCGGACAGCTGCTGAAACAATCGGTTTGCATAACCAAAGAATTTCTGCACAAACTGTCAGAAACCGTCTCAGGGAAGCTCATCTGCATGCTCGCCGTTCTCACCGGGGTCTCGACCTGACTCCAGTTCATCGTCGTAACCGACTTGAGTGGGCAAATGCTCACATTCGCTGGCATTTGGCACGTTGGAGAGGTGTTCTCTTCACAGATGAATCCCGGTTCACACTGTTCAGGGCAGATGGCAGACAGCGTGTGTGGCGTCGTGTGGGTGAGCGTTTTCTGATGTCAATGTTGTGGATCGAGTGGCCCATGGTGGCGGTGGGGTTATGGTATGGGCAGGCATCTGTTTTGGACGAAGAACACAGGTGCATTTTATTGATGGCATTTTGAATGCACAGAGATACCGTGACGAGATCCTGAGGCCCATTGTTGTGCCATACATCCAAGAACATCACCTCATGTTGCAGCAGGATAATGCACGGCCCCATGTTGCAAGGATCTGTACACAATTCTTGGAAGCTGAAAATGTCCCAGTTCTTGCATGGCCGGCATACTCACCGGACATGTCACCCATTGAGCATGTTTAGGATGCTCTGGACCGGCGTATACGACAGCGTGGACCAGTTCCTGCCAATATCCAGCAACTTCGCACAACCATTGAAGAGGAGTGGACCAACATTCCACAGGCCACAACTGACAACCTGATCAACTCTATGCGAAGGAGATGTGTTGCACTGCATGAGGCAAATGGTGGTCACACCAGATACTGACTGGTATCCCCCCCAGTAAAACAAAACTGCACCTTTCAGAGTGGCCTTTTATTGTGGCCAGTCTAAGGCACACCTGTGCACTAATCATGGTGTCTAATCAGCATCTTGATATAGCACACCTGTGAGGTGGGATGGATTATCTCAGCAAAGGAGAAGTGCTCACTATCACAGATTTAGACTGGTTTGTGAACAATATTTGAGGGAAATGGTGATATTGTGTATGTGGAAAAAGTTTTAGATCTTTGAGTTCATCTCGTACAAAAATACAAAATGGGAGCAAAACCAAAAGTGTTGCGTTTATATTTTTGTTGAGTACATGCACGCACAAGCGCCGACCAGGTTGCGTGTGTGTGTGCATGCGCGGGGGACAACAAGCTAACTGACACTGCTAATTCTTGTAAGACACACATAACACACACACACACACACACACGCAGACACATAACAAATCCACTGTGCTGTCTGGAGGCTGTTAGCAGGAAGTTGGAATGAAAAGCTGGACTCAGTTCTGACTTGATTTTTTTTTTCGCTGAACTGAGTACGTACACAGTCGACCGACTCATTTGCATGTGTGCGTGCACGGGGGACAATGACACGATGATTTGATTGAGCTAACTGACGCTGCTAATTCTTTTAACATACACACACACACACACACACACACACACACACACACACACACACACACACACACACACACACACACACACACACACACACAAAATCCACTCTGCTGTAAGCCTTCTGGATGCATGAAGAGCTGTTAACGCTGACATGATTTTTGGCTGGACTGAGGAACTACACAAAGTCTTTGTATGGAAGTCTGAAGTCAGTGCACAGCATCACTGGACTATATGTTACAATTTGTACTTTAGCAGCAGTGAAACACACACACACACACACACACACACACACACACACACACACACACACACACACACACACACACACACACACACACACACATATATATAGTGATGGCCAAAAGTATTGAGACAGCATGATAAAATCAAATTTTTAGTTAATTGCTTATTAGCGCTCTATCCTATTACAAAGTATGATGAAATATTTCATGATGTGCTCTGATTGGTTGTAAATGTGTCTGATGAAATATTGCATCATACTTTGCTGTATACAGTATATATAAGAAATATGATCACACACCCCAGTTCGAAACAAGCAAGTAATGGCAAAACGTTTTCTAGTGAATTACGCAGTTCTGTAGCTGTTATATGCTGTGCCGGACATTCTGCGAAGATGACTTCTGATCTACTATCAATATCACAAGCCTCTGCTTATCGGTTAGTGACAAAATTCAAAGACACTGGAGCTGTAGTGAAGGGGAAGCACACCGGTAGACCAAGGGTAACTTCCACGACAACTGACAACATGATCAGGAAATGTATTAAATGCGATCCCTGTGCATCTTCCTCATTTATCTAAGCACAACTGCCTCAAGAAGATCACGTCCCATCTACTAGGACTATCAGGCATCATTTACATACCAAATTCCAGCTCCCTAGTCAAATACCTGCGAAGAAGCCAAACATGCCACATGGCCAAAGTGGTGAAGAATTGGCTGAGGGACCAGGACATCCAGCTCTTGGAACCATGGCCTGGGTCATCTCCGAACCTCAACCCAATCGAGAATTGTTGGACCCAAGTGAAGAAAGCCGTTGCTGCCTAAAAACCGTCCTCAGTCCACGAACTTCAAGAGGCAATCAAGCAAGCATGGATTCAAGAAGTCACACAGGATTACTGTTGTTGCCTGTTTTATTCCATGCCAAAGCGGGTTGCTCAGGTGTTGAAGAACAAAGGACTCCATACGAAGTACTGAGTACTGTATAACAGATGTACATTGTTATGTGCTGTAATTTTAGCGAGAATTCTCTGTAAAATATAAATTTGCTTAAAAAGTTGATTTTTTTGTTTTGTCTCCACCACTGTATATATACTTCGCTCACGTTCTGTACAAATCATGACTTCAAGGTTTAAATCAAGTTACATTCCTGTCAAGTTTTGCTGTACCAGTATAGTATAAAGACTTGCATTAATTTTCTGACACTTATCTGGCCCCGGGTCCAAGCAGCTCATCCCACACTTCTCTGTCCTTGGCTAAATCCTCTAACTCTTCCTTTTACCAAACCAGCTGGGAAATATACGAGGTCTGTTAGAAAAGTATCTGACCTTTTTAGTTTATGCCAAAAATATATGGATTTGATTCATATGTTTTTACGTCAGCCAAGCTTGAACCTTCGTGCGCATGCGTGAGTTTTTTCACACCTGTCGGTTGTGTCGTTCGCCTGTGGGCACGCTTTGAGTGAGCACTGGTCCACCCCTCTCGTCGTTTTTTCATTGCGAGGAAATGGCGGAATGATTTGGGCTTTGTTCCATCAGAATTTTTTTCAGAAACTGTTAGAGACAGGCAGCTGGAAACCATTCGGAAAATTCAGATGGCTTTCGGTGAAAATTTTATGGGCTTCACAGAGTAGAGAAGCTTGAATCTTCGACTGGACTGGGTTGCTTGACGTGAGGACGTTTCGCTTCAAATCGCAGAAGCTTCCTCAGCTGAAATTCTTGCTCTGGTAGTCTGACTTCCATCTTGACTCTTGTAGAGAAGAATAAAACAGAAGCCAACAAAAGCTGGAGTTTTTCAATCAATCAATCAATCAATTTTATTTATATAGCGCCAAATCACAACAAACAGTTGCCCCAAGGCGCTTTATATTGTAAGGCAAGGCCATACAATAATTACGGAAAAACCCCAACGGTCAAAACGACCCCCTGTGAGCAAGCACTTGGCGACAGTGGGAAGGAAAAACTCCCTTTTAACAGGAAGAAACCTCCAGCAGAACAGGCTCAGGGAGGGGCAGTCTTCTGCTGGGACTGGTTGGGGCTGAGGGAGAGAACCAGGAAAAAGACATGCTGTGGAGGGGAGCAGAGATCAATCACTAATGATTAAATGCAGAGTGGTGCATACAGAGCAAAAGGAGAAAGAAACACTCCCCCCCAGCAGTCTACGTCTATAGCAGCATAACTAAGGGATGGTTCAGGGCCACCTGATCCAGCCCTAACTATAAGCTTTAGCAAAAAGGAAAGTTTTAAGCCTAATCTTAAAAGTAGAGAGGGTGTCTGTCTCCCTGATCCAAATTGGGAGCTGGTTCCACAGGAGAGGAGCCTGAAAGCTGAAGGCTCTGCCTCCCATTCTACTCTTACAAACCCTAGGAACTACAAGTAAGCCTGCAGTCTGAGAGCGAAGCGCTCTATTGGGGTGATATGGTACTATGAGGTCCCTAAGATAAGATGGGACCTGATTATTCAAAACCTTATAAGTAAGAAGAAGAATTTTAAATTCTATTGTAGAATTAACAGGAAGCCAATGAAGAGAGGCCAATATGGGTGAGATATGCTCTCTCCTTCTAGTCCCCGCTAGTACTCTAGCTGCAGCATTTTGAATTAACTGAAGGCTTTTCAGGGAACTTTTAGGACAACCTGATAATAATGAATTACAATAGTCCAGCCTAGAGGAAATAAATGGATGAATTAGTTCTTCAGCATCACTCTGAGACAAGACCTTTCTAATTTTAGAGATATTGCGTAAATGCAAAAAAACAGTCCTACATATTTGTTTAATATGCGCACTGAATGACATATCCTGATCAAAAATGACTCCAAGATTTCTCACAGTATTACTAGAGGTCAGGGTAATGCCATCCAGAGTAAGGATCTGGTTAGACACCATGTTTCTAAGATTTGTGGGGCCAAGTACAATAACTTCAGTTTTATCTGAGTTTAAAAGCAGGAAATTAGAGGTCATCCATGTCTTTATGTCTGTAAGACAATCCTGCAGTTTAGCTAATTGGTGTGTGTCCTCTGGCTTCATGGATAGATAAAGCTGGGTATCATCTGCGTAACAATGAAAATTTAAGCAATGCCATCTAATAATACTGCCTAAGGGAAGCATGTATAAAGTGAATAAAATTGGTCCTAGCACAGAACCTTGTGGAACTCCATAATTAACCTTAGTCTGTGAAGAAGATTCCCCATTTACATGAACAAATTGTAATCTATTAGATAAATATGATTCAAACCACCGCAGCGCAGTGCCTTTAATACCTATGGCATGCTCTAATCTCTGTAATTAAATTTTATGGTCAACAGTATCAAAAGCAGCACTGAGGTCTAACAGAACAAGCACAGAGATGAGTCCACTGTCTGAGGCCATAAGAAGATCATTTGTAACCTTCACTAATGCTGTTTCTGTACTATGATGAATTCTAAAACCTGACGGAAACTCTCCAAATAGACCATTCCTCTGCAGATGATCAGTTAGCTGTTTTACAAGTACCCTTTCAAGAATTTTTGAGAGAAAAGGAAGGTTGGAGATTGGCCTATAATTAGTTAAGATAGCTGGGTCAAGTGATGGTTTTTTAAGTAATGGTTTAATTACTGCCACCTTAAAAGCCTGTGGTACATAGCCAACTAATAAAGATAGATTGATCATATTTTAGATCGAAGCATTAAATAATGGTAGGGCTTCCTTGAGCAGCCTGGTAGGAATGGGGTCTAATAGACATGTTGATGGTTTGGATGAAGTAACTAATGAAAATCAGACAGAACAATCGGAGAGAAAGAATCTAACCAAATACCGGCATCACTGAAAGCAGCCAAAGATAACGATATGTCTTTGGGATGATTATGAGTAATTTTTTCTCTAATAGTTAAAATTTTATTAGCAAAGAAAGTCATGAAGTCATTACTAGTTAAAGTTAAAGGAATACTCGGCTCAATAGAGCTCTGACTCTTTGTCAGCCTGGCTACAGTGCTGAAAAGAACCCTGGGGTTGTTCTTATTTTCTTCAATTAGTGATGAGTAGTAAGATGTCCTAGCTTTACAGAGGGCTTTTTTATAGAGCAACAGACTCTTTTTCCAGGCTAAGTGAAGATCTTCTAAATTAGTGAGACGCCATTTCCTCTCCAACTTACGGGTTATCTGCTTTAAGCTGCGAGTTTGTGAGTTATACCATGGAGTCAGGCACTTCTGATTTAAAGCTCTCTTTTTCAGAGGAGCTACAGCATCCAAAGTTGTCTTCAATGAGGATGTAAAACTATTGACGAGATACTCTATCTCACTTGCAGAGTTTAGGTAGCTACTCTGCACTGTGTTGGTATATGGCATTAGGGAACATAAAGAAGGAAACATATCCTTAATCCTAGTTACAGCGCTTTCTGAAAGACTTCTAGTGTAATGAAACTTATTCCCCACTGCTGGGTAGTCCATCAGAGTAAATGTAAATGTTATTAAGAAATGATCAGACAGAAGGGAGTTTTCAGGGAATACTGTTAAGTCTTCAATTTCCATACCATAAGTCAGAACAAGATCTAAGATATGATTAAAGTGGTGGGTGGACTCATTTACATTTTGAGCAAAGCCAATTGAGTCTAACAATAGATTAAATGCAGTGTTGAGGCTGTCATTCTCAGCATCTGTGTGGATGTTAAAATCGCCCACTATAATTATCTTATCTGAGCTAAGCACTAAGTCAGACAAAAGGTCTGAAAATTTACAGAGAAACTCTCAGTAACGACCAGGAGGACGATAGATAACAACAAATAAAACTGGTTTTTGGGACATTTGATTAATTAATAAGCTGGAATGGAAGATTGCTGCTAATCCTCCGCCTCGGCCCGTGCTACGAGCGTTTTAACCTAACCAGACCCCTCCTACCGAGAGGCCGACTGCTACAGGCTACTGACTACACAATAGCCCTTGACGACTCTCCTGATGACGTGAATGACTCATTACCATGAACAAAAGACTGAAACTGCTTTGACCTGAGTACCCCATTGTAAACAGGGGACAAAGCGTGTCTGAGACCCCCTCCATGGTTAAGGCTGGGTTTCAACTGTTTTACAAAGAATACTTCCTTGACAGCTCTCTCAAACCATTTCTTCTCTCTGGCTAAGATTTTTAACTTCCTTGTCCTCAAACGCGTGGTTAGTGTCTTTCAGGTGGAGATGAACTGCAAACTGAGGTCCACTGGCGCCCTCTCTGCGGTGCTGGTATAGCCTTTTGTGTAAAGGTTGCTTAGTCTCACCTATGCAGTGTTCATTACAGTTTTCCTGACATCTGATAGAATACACTACATTGCTCTGTTTGTAACTAGGGATCCTGTCCTTTGGGTGAACTAATTTCTGTCTCAAGGTGTTAACCAGTTTAAAGTAAACTGGGATTTTGTGCTGTCTGAAGATCCTCTGTAGTTTTTCCCCTACTCCTGGCAAATAAGGGAGAGACACTCCTCTTCTTCTTGTCTCCGTCTCCTGTCTATCTGGTCTCTTTGTTTTCTGGGACTTCTGCACTTTGTCCAGGGACCATCGTGGGTACCCACATGCTGTGAGGGGTTTCCGTACAAGTTGTTGTTCTTTAGCCCTTCCCTCTGCAGTTGTGGGCACCTGTAGGGCTCTGTGTTGAAGAGTCCTGATCACCCCGAGCTTGAGTTCAAGGGGGTGGTTTGAGCCAAAGAGCAGATATTGGTCAGTGTGAGTGGGTTTTCTGTAAACCTCTGTCTGGAGCTGCCTGTTCTCTCCAATCGTAACATCACTGTCCAAGAAGGCTAAATGGTTGTTTCTGGCATCCTCACGTGTGAACTTGATATCCACCGAGTTGATGTGTTCTGTAAAGTCCTCGACCTACTGTTGCTTGATTTTAACCCATGTGTCATCGACATACAAGGTCTGTGAGAAAAGTATTGGACCTTTTTGTTTTTTTCAAAAACTCTATGGATTTGATTCATATGTTTTTACATCAGCCAAGCTTGAATCTTCGTGCGCATGTGTGAGTTTTTCCATGCCTGTCGGTTGCGTCATTCGCCTGTGGGCAGGCTTTGTGTTTCCTCGTCCTGCTAGCTTCCTTGTGTGTATGACCACCGGCCTGTTTACTCGACCATCTGATGTTAGTTGTACTTTTGCTCTTGTTGGACTGCCTTTTTGTATACATGTGCAGAAGAGGTTACAATTTGCCAAAGAACACATCAACTGGCCGAAAGAGAAAAGGAGAAATATTTTGTGGACTGATGAGAGTAAAATTGTTCTTTTTGGGTCCAAGGGCCGCAGACAGTTTGTGAGCTGACCCTCAAACTCTGAATTCAAGCCGCAGTTCACAGTGAAGACAGTGAAGCATGGTGGTTCAAGCAATATGATATGGGCATGTTTCTCCTACTATGGCGTTGGGCCTATATATTCCTTCCCACTGTTGCCAAGTGCTTGCTCACAGGGGGTCGTTTTGACCGTTGGGGTTTTTCATAATTGTTGTATGGCCTTGCCTTATAATATAGAGCGCCTTGGGGCAACTGTTTGTTGTGATTTGGCGCTATATAAAAAAAAAGTTGATTGATTGAGTTGATATATTGCATACCAGGTATCATGGATCAGTTTGTATATGTCAAAATACTTGAAGAGGTCATGTTGCCTTATGCTGAAGAGGACATGCCCTTGAAATGGGTGTTTCAACAAGACAAGGACCCCAAGCACACTACTAAACGAGCAAAATCTTGGTTCCAAACCAACAAAATTAATGTTTTGGAGTGGCCTGCCCAATCCCCGGACCTAAATCCAATTGAGAACTTGTGGGGTGACATCAAAAAAGCTGTTTCTGAAGCAAAACCAAGAAATGTGAATGAATTGTGGAATGTTGTTAAAGAATCTTGGAGTGGAATAACAGCTGAAAGGTGCCACAAGTTGGTTGACTCCATGCCTCGCAGATGTGAAGAAGTCATTAAAAACTGTGGTTATACAATTAAATACTAGTTTACTGATTCACAGGATTCCTAAAAAAGCAGTTTGAACATAATAGTTTTGAGCTTGTAGCGTCAACAGCAGATGCTACTATTACTGTGAAGACCCCCTTTTCTACTTTTTTTTTTACTAATAATCCCAATTTCATAGCCTTAAGAGTGTGCATATCATGAATGCTTGGTCTTGTTGGATTTGTGAGAATCTACTGAATCTACTGGTACCTTGTTTCCCATGTAACAATAAGAAATATACTCAAAACCTGGATTAATCTTTTTAGTCACGTAGCACTACTATTATTCTGAACACTACTATATATATATATATATATATATATATATATATATATATATATATATATATATATATATATATATATATATATATATATATATATATATATATTATATTTTTACACAATTATCCTTTATTGACCGAGTTTCATTCATGAAGTCAGTGGTGTGGGTACACATCTCTTTGTGTGGGTGTGACTGTGAGCGGCTCAGCGAGGGTCATTGTAATCTCATTATTTTAAGGTACAAATTAAAAAAAAAAATCCCCAGTCATGTTGAACAATTTTAATCACTAACGACAAGTACCTACAGAGCTACTTGTCTGAGTCCTGTATTTGTGTCCAGCCATTTCTGACCACCAATGCTGATAATCAAGGTTTCACTTTGTATAGTCTTTGAAGGATTATGTCAAAACTACTTCACGGATTCTTGCCACATTTGCACCACAGATAGAGATTAGGCAATGGAAGACTCCACTGAATTTTGCAGGTGATCCACCTCCAGATTTTGGATAAAGATTTCATTTTATATAGGCTTTGAAGGATTACGTCAAAACTCACAGATTCTCACCAAATTTGCACCACAGATAGATATTAGGGCATCAGTGCCTGCACTGAACTTTGGAGGTGATCTGCATCTACATCCAGATTCTGGATCAAGATTTCACTTTATATAGGCTGTGAATGATTTTATTGAAACTACTTCACAGATTCTCACCAAATTTGCACCACAGATAGATATTAGGCCATGCAAAACGCCTCTGAATTTTGTTGGTGATCTGGATCTGGATTGGCAGACATAAGTAATTTTAGATAGCTCTTATTTTTGCTGTAAATTTTGACATTTTAACATGGGCAACTGTGGGGACTGACTTGCTTTTGGAGCCAGCCTCAAGTGGCCATTCAATAAACTGCATGATCTAGTACTTCATTTTCAACATTCTAGGTTGCTATGATTGTAACCTGCTTATTGTATAAGTTACCTACTTTTAAATAATGGATGAAGATGATATTTGTGAAGTGTTACAGCTGGTCAAAGGGGGCCCAAATAGTGTCTGTGCTAGTGCACGTACAGACCCTGCACTGACTGTAGGCTTTAAATATAAAATTGAAAGACACTGTGATCCTGTTTCATCCTCTGTTTCAATATGTTTCATCACCAATTAAGCCAGACCATTTCAAACAATTTATTTTGAATCAGTTGGTGACATAGCAACCAATCCCTTCATTTTGATAAGATTTCGAAACAGTGTTCAAAACAGGATTTGATATATTCAGCTGCAGTATTTTGACTTAGCCATCAGGAATTTGTCCTGTCTAAGTGCCCCTTCACACATTGTGCGAATACGTACAACTCGGGGTGACTCACGGTGGTACAGCTCGTATGAGTGCACCACAGAACATTGCGCCGATGGGCAGGTGTGCACAATGCCGGAGCGACAGTTCATGCACTTGACGGTGTCTTTCGAGCAGCAACACAGTGCGAGCTGCTGCAGCTCGCACTGTGCATCATATGATGCATATAATTGCATCATATGCATCATATTTTAACCCTTTAGTGTCGACCCTCAACAGAAACTGCACTGCCCAATAATTTATTCAACATCCGCTGACCAGAGATATCTCAACAGCTGAAGTTGAGACGTTGTGTAAAATGTAAATAAAGCCAGAACACAATGATTTGCAAATCCTCTTCAGCCTATATTCGATTGAATACACCACAAACCCCCTGGGGTCGGACTGGCATTTTTTGGACAGTTCACTCGCCTGGCATAAATGTTTTATTATTGCTGTTAAAAGCTCACCCTGCATCCCACAATCAAGTAGTATGTCTCTTTTTTCAGGACAAACTGTACTTTCAGAATATATATATATGCTATAGTGGTGTTTTATAAGCGTAATAAAAGGTTTACAATCAGAAATAAAATAGGAAAAAATAAAGTGGAAAAAATTTACACACATTTATTCAAAACACACAGCAACTATAACAAACAACTATTCTGACACTTTAGAAAGGTACAACCCCTGGCAAAAATTATGGAATCACCGGCCTCGGAGGATGTTCATTCAGTTTAATTTTGTAGAAAAAAAGCAGATCACAGACATGACACAAAACTAAAGTCATTTCAAATGGCAACTTTCTGGCTTTAAGAAACACTATAAGAAATCAAGAAAAAAGATTGTGGCAGTCAGTAACTGTTACTTTTTTAGACCAAGCAGAGGAAAAAAATATGGAATCACTCAATTCTGAGGAAAAAATTATGGAATCACCCTGTAAATTTTCATCCCCCAAATTAACACCTGCATCAAATCAGATCTGGTCATTGACATTGACCCTATGTTGTATGGCTGGGGGGCATGGCTGCCTTTTTGTTTCTGTCTTTTGTTTTTCCTTCCAGGTGGCTTGCATTTGGGACTGAGTGGCTGTGTAGCTGAGTTTATCAGGACCTCACCCTGATCACCTGCGGCTCGTCAGGACTCACAGCTGTGGTGCATCTACATGGATTGGAACATGGTGGCATTTAAGACTGGAGTACACAGTGTGTATTTGCCAGAGACTCGACCTTGTGACCAGACGGGTGAGATCGTCGTCTCGGGAGCCATCTCATCATCAGTGGATGCAGAGAATGTCCAGGTTTGATGCATGGTCTGTGAAAGAGGAGAGGGTGAGGTCTCACGCTCGTCAGCACACTTCCTGAGGTACGTTAGATTTTGTGACTAACATTTATACAGTCAGTAAATGTGGTGTCCCTCACACCTTATTATATTGAGCTGTATGTTGGTCGTTTAAATCAGCTTCCGCTGCAGTGAGTTTGTGAACTGGATGTTCCATGCCTACAGGGTGGGAAGCTGATTAGTAATTAAGCCAGGAAGTGTTTGCTGTTTGTGCACCTTTGAGCGTTCTCTCTGTGTGTTGAGTGTGGACTCACATAATGATTCCTTCTTTCACAGACTCGGTTTGTCGCGGCCACCTGGGGGGTGTCGGCGGGGTCCTTGGGTCCGAACCAGTTCTGGCTCCGGACCGTTAGCGCTGCTGGGAGCGCACCGCAATCCACCACGCCAGACCGCGCACTTTTATATTTTTCACAGCACTGTTATGTTCATTAAACTCTGTTATCCTTTGTACCGTGCTCTGCTTATTTTATACTGGGTCCTTCAAACGCTGGTCGGTTCTCCGGGCTGCGTCCGACACATAACACCCTATGTGTCTTTTTGCAAGGAATGTTTTTGCAGTTTTTGCTCTATGGCAAGATGCATTATCATCTTGAAAAATGATTTCATCATCCCCAAACATCCTTTCAATTGTCCAAAATATCAACATAAACTTGTGCATTTATTGATGATGTAATGACAGCCATCTCCCCAGTGCCTTTACCTGACATGCAGCCCCATATCATCAATGACTGTGGAAATTTACATGTTCTCTTCAGGCAGTCATCTTTATAAATCCGATTGGAACGGCACCAAACAAAAGTTCCAGCATCATCACCTTGCCCAATGCAGATTCGAGATTCATCACTGAATATGACTTTCATCCAGTCATCCACAGTCCACGATTGCTTTTCCTTAGCCCATTGTAACCTTGTTTTTTTCTGTTTAGGTGTTAATGATGGCTTTCGTTTAGCTTTTCTGTATGTAAATCCCATTTCCTTTAGGCGGTTTCTTACAGTTCGGTGACAGACGTTGACTCCAGTTTCCTCCCATTCGTTCCTCATTTGTTTTGTTGTGCATTTTTCGATTTTTGAGACATATTGCTGTAAGTTTTCTGTCTTGACGCTTTGATGTCTTCCTTGGTCTACCAGTATGTTTGCCTTTAACAACCTTCCCATGTTGTTTGTATTTGGTCCAGAGTTTAGACACAGCTGACTGAACAACCAACATCTTTTGCAACATTGCATGATGATTTACCCTCTTTTAAGAGTTTAATAATCCTCTCCTTTGTTTCAATTGACATCTCTCGTGTTGGAGCCATGATTCATGTCAGTCCACTTGGTGCAACAGCTCTCCAAGGTGTGATCACTCCCTTTTAGATGCAGACTAACGAGCAGATCTGATTTGAGCCAGAAAGTTGCCATTTGAAATGACTTTAGTTTTGTGTCATGTCTGTGATCTGCTTTTTTCCTACAAAATTAAACAACTGAATGAACATCCTCTGAGGCCGGTGATTCCATAATTTTTGCCAGGGGTTGTAGTTTGGGGACTTGTACAAAATAATGTACAAAGTAAAGGTTCTAACAATAAACACAAATTTGTTTTTTAACAATATATACAAAATGGTCTATGCATTTTGTTGGTCTTCATGCCACATCTCAAAGCAATTTCTGTCTGCTATTACACAAAGGCCCACATCACAAACTTTGCACTTCCATGGAGCTGACTGTTCTTTTTGGAATGTGTTCCTGCACTGTAAACAACACATCTTCACACGTTGAGGGACCCCTCCATTCATATGCGTAAATGGTGCTTTACGTGTCAACTGCTTGTGAACAGCTGAGCCTTTTTGGGATGCTCTTTTTATACTCAATCAAGACACTCACCTGTTTCAAATTAACCTGTTCACCTGTGGAATCTTCCAAACAGGTGTTCTTTGGGCACTTATCAACTTTCCCAGTCTTTTGTTGCCCCCGTCCCGGCTTTTTTGAAATGTGTTGCAGGCATCCATTTCAAAATGAGCAAATATTTGCACAAAAAAAAAAAAAATGTCTATCAGTTTGAACATTACATATCATGTCTTTGTGGTGTATTCAGTTGAATGCAGGTTGAAGAGGATTTGCAAATCACTGTATTCTGTTTTTATTTACATTTCACACAATGTCCCAACTTCATTGGAATCAGGGTTGTATATAGACACACCAAAGTTGCTATTCTAGTTGCTTGTGTGCATCAAAGTTTATCAGATGAAACAAGATTTGAGTTACAAGGTGATAACCTTTACTGGTTTTGAGTTATTGTTTATATAGTTTGGCTGGGATAGATTCACCCACTCACTCACTCACCCATTCATCTGCATTTTTACTGTCTAAGCCCAACACTGTTACCAGCACAGGGAACTCCAAAACTTCAAAAGAAAGGATGATTCAATTATGGCTGTCAGATAAGGGAGACAAATCTTTACACTGTAATAAAACTTCACCGACATGCTGCAACCTTCAGGGCCTGAAAACCTTCAGTACAGCTATAGACGGAAGTGTCCTTGATGATATTTCTTATGAAATTTGAATGGTGGAATAATATCCAAATAAATTGGTTCACTCAGTTCATTATTCAAAAATTATCTTACTTTTCTTAGTATTTTACCTTTGTTAAAGTAACATTCATAATGATGTATCACTTTCAGGGCCTCAGATTTATTTGGTTACAGTCTAATATTACAGTCAAACCAATATGTCCTCAGAGAAGACTGAAAATGTAATAACTGTCTTTTTCACAAGAAAGTAAATTATGTTCTGTAGACAAGAAGGTAGGTAGTATTAGCTGACACCGCTAGGTGTCAAATACTGGCAGGCATCACCTCACAGATGTGTTTAAATGTTGGGAAGAATTGTCGATACTGAATGTAATAAAATTCACAAAGTGACTCATTAGACAAAGAGCTGCAACAACAGTTAATGTTTCTGCAGTTGTGACAACATAAATTACAACATAGATGGTATATACCCTTTGTAACATCAACCATCGGTAGGGTTGCTAACCACCCCTTCAAAAACAGAATCGTCCTGTACTTGGAATCTAAAATACATGTCCTGTTTTGAACCAATAAGTGACACACTTTGTCCTGTATTTCTGTGAGAATCAAACATGAATCAATAATCAGTGAATGACAGGGCGATTTAAATTAGAATCTATAATAATGTGCTAATCTGACTGGTCAAAGTATGTCACTCAATGTCACTTGCTTTGAAGACAGTGAAGACACATGGCAGGTAGT